>NC_133771.1:3621237-3653210 GCF_003597395.2 Chelonoidis abingdonii | reverse complement strand
ATTGTTTCGACTATTTTGCCCGGTACCGACGTTAGACTTACCGGTCTGTAATTGCCGGGATCACCTCTAGAGCCCTTTTAAAATATTGCCGTTACATTAGCTATTTTCCAGTCATTGGGTACTGAAGCCAATTTAAAGGACAGGTTACAAACCTTAGTTAATAGTTCCGCAACTTCACATTTGAGTTCTTTCAGAACTCTTGGGTGAATGACATCTGGTCCCAGTGACTTGTTAATGTTGAGTTTATCAATTAATTCCAAAACCTCCTTTAGTGACACTTCAATCTGTGATAATTGCTCAGATTTGTCACCTACAAAAGCCAGCTCAGGTTTGGGAATCTCCCTAACATCCTCAGCCGTGAAGACTGAAGCAAAGAATCCATTTAGTTTCTCCGCAATGACTTTATTGTCTTTAAGCGCTCCTTTTGTATCTCGATCATCAAGGGGCCCCACTGGTTGTTTAGCACACTGCATCCCAAGCCCCTGCTCCAGCCCTGGCCCGCATGCTAACTCCTGCCCAGACCCTGCACCCCAACTTCCTGCCCCAGCCCTGAGCCCCCTCCCACATTCTAAACCCCTCATCCCAATTCCCAGCCCGGAGTCTGCAGCCCCAGTTGGAGCCCTTCCTTCCTCCCACACCCCAACCCTCTGCCCCAGCCTAGAGCCCCCTCCTGCATTCTGAACCCTTCATGCAATAAATAAGTTAGCTACATTTAGTTTTCATTTTATTGAAAATTTATTTGAAAATTGTAGTGCATTTGGTTATATTTATAGTTAATTATTTAATATTGTCGTATGTGTGTGTTGGGTGGGGTTGTGCGCAGAGCATATTATGGTCATGTGGTTCTTTTGGTTAATGGTGGTTGCAAGCATGGTTCCTGAATCACATAACTGTGAGTACCACCGGTGTAGCCCATTGTATATAATATAAGGCCAGGAGTGAAGCTGTCGGAGGGAGGGACATCTTCATCTGAGTGTAATATTATTTTTCCACTCCATTTCACAGCCATGTCTACGGGAAAGGAAAAACCCAAGAATTCAGCACAGGGAGATCTTGCAAAGGATGAACTAGCCAAGAGACTGGAAGCAGTGGGTCTGAGTGCAGAATACTGGTTGCCTAAACTACACAAACAACTTGGAGTTACCTCTGCCCAAGCCCTGAAACACCTGCAATATGAAGACTACCTAAAGTTAGAGTGCGACGTGCAGCACACATGGGAAAAGCAGGCGCTCCAAGAACTACTGAAGATAGACAGCAAGGCAACAATGAAGCAGCTGCAGGAGCAGCGCTTGGAGATGCTAAAGAAGAGGCAGGAGCAGGCTAAGTCGGCACTGAAGGAGCTAAAAGAAATGCAGGAGAAAGGCAGGAGCCGCCACGAGGAAGCTGTAAGAAAGAAAGAGGAGGAGCTGCAGCGAGCTATGGACATAGCCCCAGAGTATTGGGCACCAGCTGAGAAGCAATTGAAGACAGTGATAGAGAATGTGCACAGACAATTAGACCTCCTGGAGGAGTCGGTGTCCCAGAGTGAGAATCTCCCTGACAAGGAAGTTTTGAGACGAGCGTCGGGAGGGCTGGCCCTGCAGGGCATTTACAAAACTAAAAAGCTTGCAGAGATGGTGGAGAAGCGAGAGCAGCTCATAGAAATCCCAGAAGGGTTTGAGCTCTTTAGCCCACAGCAAGGGCCGTTGTTTGAGAAGAAGGAGTTTTCATCGGCTGAAGCAGAATCCACATTCACAAGGACCATGGAGAAGCTGGGGATTAGCATCGCAGCCAAGGGTGGATTTGGGGTGTTTAGTGCTGAAACCAGCACAGATTATGGCAAATCTGAAGAATCAAAAAAATCCCAAAGGTCCCGCTTGGAATACACCTACATTTGCACCACCCAGTACAGCTATATCCCACTGGCCTCATGCTACTTCCCCAAGGATCAGCTTCGACTTTCCAGTGCAGCGCTGCAAGAGTTAAAAGAGATTGAGGACATTTTAAGTCACACCTCAGAGTCGGACAAGCTAAATTTGCTGAAGAGCAGGGGCAGGAGTTTCTTCAGTCGCTTCGGGTCTCATGTAAACCAGGGCCCCCTGCACTTGGGTGGGATATTCTGGTGGAAAGCGTCTTCTGAGGGATTCCGGGCAGAGCAGCTGGACGAGGTGAAGAAACAAACATCTGATGCACTCAGCTCCTATGTTGGGGGCAGCTATGGTGGGTTTGGCTGGAGCATTGCAGCTGGTGTGACTGCATCAAAATCAGGTTCTGAAGCCTCATTTCAGGGCACAGATAGAAAACAAATGCAAACAGAGGTTCAGCTGTTTGTGACCAAGACAGGCGGCCAACCTGGAGTGGATTCACTCACAGCATGGAAATCTGGGTTACTGGCCAGTAACAAAACCTGGTCTGTTATTGACAGAGGTTCTCGGCTGATTCCAGTGTGGGACATAATCCTGTCCACTCACAGACACGATTTTAACGATGTTTATCAAATGAGGAGCAGCTTCATACATGCTTATGAAGCCCTAACAAACCTAAGTGTCAGTACATTGCTTGGGGAGGAGTTAGCCAGTGCAGTGAATGAAGCCAGATCGTTCTTAGAGGAAATGAAGACCTGGGAACTCACTGGGGATGAAGAGCAGCTGGTGACGCTGCTCAATTTCAAACAGAAGCTGAATGAAAAAACAAGAAGCCCTAATGTATGGATCAACATTTGCCTGTCAGAGAAGGTGCTTCAAGATTTCCTGGAAAAAACAGTTACTCTGTGCAAAGATTTATCTGCCCCAAATGAGAAGTACATCAAAGCTTTGCTGCACTGCCTTCTGGATCCTTATATCTATTCAGTTAAGAATTTCCCCAGATCTTCTTTCATTATGCAATGGATTTTCCAGTCAGCAGCAGAACAAGCAGGACAGATCTGCAGCTCAGATCTTACAGATTTCATTAAAGTTTTACAACAAATGGAAAGTGGCATCAAGGAAGCTACCGCTGTCTCTATGAATTCTCCAACAGCACAACATGAAGCAAAGAGAAAAGCTACTCTGATTCTCAGTTTATCCTTCCATTCATTACTGCAGGCTCTAAGAAAGAGAGCTGAGACAGAGACAGAACTCTTATTACTCTCCATTGCAGCCAGGGCAGGATACCGTGTGGACAGTAACACTTTTCAGTATCTCCTTGGGTGCCCAGAAATTAATTTCATGTTAGAGGAAATGCAAAGGGCACATGAGGGATATTTGACCCTTAGGGATCAGGATGTTTCCAGAGCTCAGGCTTTCCTGCTGTTGACAGGTCTGACAGTAGCAGCTAAAAATAAAGTTATGGGCCCCGAAGAGAAGAAGAAATGTTTGACTTTTATTGAAGATCACATGGGCAACTCGCTGTCACAGGAAGTTACTTTTGTCCTTGCAAAGCACAGGGCATTCACTGATTGGAAGGCACTGGAAAAAGATTTGAATTCCCTTGTAAATGGAAATATAGAAGCCACAAATGATGATCGGCAGAAGGAATATATAAAGAAAGGATTAGAAAACATTTTTCAAGAAACCAAGCAGGTAAATTCACCAGTGTCAACATGCAAAGTGCAGTCCAGAGACACTAAGACATATGAATTTCCCAAAACTCCAGGGTTTCTCAAATTAATCAAGCGACTTAAACTTGAAAATTACTATCCAAATAAAATGGGGATGGCAGATTTCCAGATAATTCACAAAACATCTTTACATGGCAGCCACCCCAGCAATGAAAGTGAGCTGCCATTTTATTTTTTGGATAAGCTGTTGATGCTGGACTATCGGGTAAGATATTTGATTTTCAGGGATGACAGTAAAACAAAACAAGGCATAGCCAATACACTGAACACCAAAGATGATGTGAATGAACCCACAGATAATATAGATGAGCTTTTTAATGATCTTGATGAGAAATCTAATGAATTTACTGAAATTAATGAGGGTCAGGTAAATCCCATGGACATCCAAATGGCAATTTTTCACTGTGCAGATGATTTCATGAGGCAATATATTTCAACAAAGCTTTCTTTATGTCAATTTGCACTTCCACTTTTGGTGCCAGATCCCCGCACTTCACAAATAGAATTCCCTCTTTGGTCCTTTTGCCAAGTTAATAAGAAATGGCAGAGTCATGGAGAATTTCAAAACAAGACCTGTAAAGATAAATTGATTTATCAAGCAGATCTACCAGTGGTGTCCTTCATAAGATTTGGTGCATCTTCTTTTTCTAAATCTCAGCTCTTAAATACACTGTTGAGTAAGCAAAAGCATAGTATTTTTTTCCATCGTCACTGTAGAGGCAGCATTAAAAACTGCCTCTTGATGGAAGGTGTTGTAGAAATCACCTGGTATTGTCCAGGTAGAGATAAAGGTGATGACAGGTTTGACAGTTGCATCGCATTCACTAATCTTCACGGAGATGCAAGAAAACACGAGCAACAAATCAATTTTTTACAGGAAATAGCTTCTGTCACTGTGGTTCTCTTGTCGGACGCTGATCGGAATGAAAACGGCAGGAAGGTTTTACAAGACCTCTTAAAATCCCCCAAACCTTTCATCTTTCTCTGTATTGACAAAGAGAGAATAACGGTTCAGTCTGAAAAGCGAGTAAAAATAGCTGTTAAGAACCAGAGTGAGTCAAAATTAATGGAGGAACTGACCACTGCAATTAAACGTGCTGTAGAAACTTCAAATATTCCTTGTAGTCTAGATAAATGTGCAAAGACTGCTCAAAAGCATGGATTTCGTGTGGACAAAGACAAAGGAGAGTGCACAGAAGGCAAAGAACTGGCCAAAAAAGTAATGGTTTTTCTGGAACAGAAAAATATTTTATATACTAAGGACAAATTATTACCTCTCCAAGGAGAGTTGTGGCACAGGTGGTGTAAAAAAGATAAAGAACGTACCCGTTTGCAGGATGATGAGAACATGAGCATTGAACAACACCTAAGTCAAATACAATCAGAAAAGCTTGCAATACGAAAAGATCAGTTACAGAGAGCATTCCCCCTGAATGAACTAATGCAGTCAGTGCTTTCAGCTCTGACTTTACCTTCCCAAAAAACCAAAATGTACTTTTTGCAGTGGCTGAAAGTATTTATAGCAGATCTGTCTTCTGATCATCTTCCAGAGCTTCATCGAAAATACCATGATTTGTGGTCACAAAACCAAAGAAGAGGAAATAATGACTTGCAAAAACAATTAGAAAAATTATCACATGAAATAAAGGAATCTACTTTTGGTCTCGAGCATCTTTTGAGAGAAGTGGGTCAGATTTATGAAGCTTTGGATGCACTACCTGAACAGGATAAATGCTATCATGAACTACCAAAAATTGTAGCTGATTTGATGATTGAAGGGTATCCTGTTGAGCTCCTGGATGGTGACACTTCTTATGTGCCATTCAAATGGATTGGAGCCATCTTTGACAAGTTAATTGCGAAATTAGGAGACCAAAAAGTGTTTGTTCTTTCTGTACTTGGCATTCAGAGCACTGGAAAATCAACCCTGCTGAATGCCATGTTTGGACTTCAGTTTAAAGTCAGTGCAGGGAGATGCACCAGGGGAGCATTTATGCAACTAGTTAAGGTGGATGATGAGCTCAGAAAAGAGCTGAACTTTGACTTTATGGTGGTTATTGACACTGAAGGGCTTCGGGCAATACAGCTAGAAAACAGATCAGCACTCAGCCATGATAATGAGCTAGCCACTTTTGTCATTGGTCTTGGCAACACAACTTTGATCAACATTTTTGGAGAGAATCCTTCAGAAATGCAAGATGTCCTGCAGATCACTGTCCAGGCATTTCTGAGGATGAAGCAAGTAAATCTCTCCCCAAGCTGTTTGTTTGTGCATCAAAATGTTGGAGACATAACTGCAAATGAAAAGAATATGGAAGGACGAAGACGCCTTCAGGAAAAATTAGATGAAATGACAGTTACTGCAGCCCAGCAAGAGTTCTGTGATGTTACCTGCTTTAGTGATGTTATCCGATTTGATGTGAACACCCACATCCATTACTTTCCTCACTTCTGGGAAGGAGACCCACCGATGGCACCTCCAAACCCCAGTTACAGCCAACGAGTGCAGGAACTAAAGAGGGAAATTCTCACAGTTGCCAAAGAAAAATCTGAACATAGTTTTCTAAGACTGTCAGAATTAAAAAAACGCACTCTAGACCTGTGGGAGGCTTTGTTAAATGAGAATTTTGTATTCAGCTTTAAAAATACACAGGAGATTGTTGTATACAGCAGACTGGAAAACAACTATAACAAATGGACCTGGGAACTGAGAAGTTTCATGCTTGATTTGCAGAACAAGCTGAACATCCAAATTCAGAACGGAAAAATCTCCAAAATAGATAGAGTAGATCTTGAAAAAAGAGTTCAGGAAAAATATGATGCCATTGAAAAGGATCTAGAAAGATATTTTAGGGAAGACAAGGACTGTAACATACTGATTCAATGGGAAAAAAATATTAAAACAAAAATGAACTTTTTCAGACAAGAAGTGATTGACAAAATTTGTCAAAAAGTTCAAGAACTTATCAACTTAAAGAATCGTCAAAGCAGTTTTGAACAAAGGAAATCAGCTTATAAAGAGGAGTTGCTTAGAAAAAGCAAGGAGTTGGCCCTAGATTTCAGAGATAAGGAATTGAATGAAAGTGAGCTTAGAGATAGCTTTATCAGAATGTCGAATGAATGGGTTATTGAGATGTCCTCTGCTGCCCCTCATGTTGAGGAGCCCAATTTTAAAACTGATATGGAGAATTTCCTTTGCGATCATTTTAAATCAGAACACAGTATAAGAAACAGGATTATAACATCTTCTGAATGGACTCATTTTCTTCTGAACCCTTCTGAGCACATCTCAATGAAGAGGGAATGGTACATACTGAAGAAGAAGACTACTAAATATTGTGATGTTGAGAATTTAAAGACAAAGGCAGCACACCTAGAGCAGCATATCTATGAATATGTTGAGAACAAAGCGAGAGAGATAATGAATTACAGTCCCAGTTACTTTCATGAAATAGTGGAGTTAATAAACAAAGAGTTGGAATCTGATTCAGAGGATGACAATTTTACATCAACACGCTCATACAAAGTGGATGTCTCTCTATATTTATGCCAAATGGCAAGAAGGAAGTTTAGCGAGACATTCAAAGCATTCCAGAAATCAGATGATCCAGTCTTGTATCTTGAAAGTAAGAGAGAGGAATTCTTTAGCTCTTTTAAAATCGCCTGCCAAGGAGCAACATCCATCACAACTTTTGCTGATATTTTATGCAGCAATCTTAAATCTGCTATCTGCCATGCTGTCTATGACAAGACTGCCATTGACATAGCAAATGAGATGAGGTCTGACTATCCTGCCTTCAGTGGCAACAGAATCACACTGGAACTGTTCATGCTGTATTGTCTTTTAAAGCAGGAAGATTTTGAAAAATACCAGCAGTATATTTATAACCCAAGTTATTATGTGGAGGATTTTATCAGACGAGAAGTTGATAAGTATTGTTTAGACAAAAAAAATCCAAAATTGAAAAATTTCTTAAATTTAAATCTTGATTCTTTCCAGACTCTTGTTCTTTCGGCAATTCATAAATCAATTAAAGTTGTTAAAGATAAACATGGTAATGTAGCTTCGTGGTTGGATGAATTTTGTACCAGTCTTGGAGATGATTTGTACCTTCCCAGAAGCAATCTGACAAGCATTGAACATCAAGAGACAAAAGACATACAGTTTCTTGAAGAAGTGGTGAGTAAGTCACTGATGCCTGCCATAGAGCAGCTGAAACAAACATTCTCCAAGATTGATTTGGATCCGTTTGTCACAAAACCCCATCAACTCCTATTTGAGCAGCTCAGTGGGTGTTTGAAGCAATGTCCCTTTTGCAAGGCTGTTTGCACGAACACAATTCCTGGTCATGATGGAGATCACAGCGCTCTTTATCATCGTCCTCAGGCTCTGGCTGGAATCCAGTGGGAAGGGACAAATCATCTAGTCACTGACATTTGTACCAGCCTTGTAGCAAGTGACTGCAAAATAGTGCTTGATGGAAAAACAATTCCGTGCAAAAATTATCGAGAAGTAGGACCTGACTATGCAAATTGGGACATCAAATCAGATACCTCACAACTGTCTTATTGGAAATGGTTTGTCAGTCATTTCAGATCTGACTTAGAAAAAATGCATAATGGAAAATTTGAAGGCAAGGGGGAAATCCCGACTGATTGGGATAACTTAAACAAGGATAAAGTACTTGCTGAGATGTTATCAATGCGGACCATGTTTGATGGTAAGAATGAATTGGATGTGAAAATTATGTTTTGAAAAGGATATTGAAAAATATTTGCAATGAATAGCTTGAATAGCTTTAGGAAGGAACTTTTTCTATCAAAAATGAAGTGAAGTGTGTCGGAGGGTTTGTCATATTTTACTTAAAAAATAAAAACCAAACAAACAGTATTTTTTGTAGGCCTCAAGGGAGAAGTTGCCATGAAACTTTCCAAAAGAAGCATCCTTCTTCATAATAGAATTCACCAGTCCCCCTGTGCTTTGTCCGACTGGAGAAGCCATTCCTGAAAATTAATTCAGATGCAATTGGTCTTCTTTGGTAGCAACAATTGCAAAAACATAGAGAGTTCAACATCAGGAGAGGACTCTCGAGTTACATGGCAAGGACACTTAACTGAGGACAATGCCAAATTGATAAGATCTTTATTAAAATGAATGGAAGAACAACAAATGCTCTGAAACACAGAGTTACAAAGCAATAACACGACTCTATGACTCCTGTTGGTAACATCTCTATTATAGAGAACTACTTAGCCTAACATACTCACACCCTTCCCTGAAGGCCTGGCATTAGCAGACGGAGGACCAGCCTTGTCCCTGGCATGCCCGATGAATTTGATGGCCCAGGCTTCCCCAGTTGATAGGGATTTCATTTGAGTGTTGAGTAGCTAAGCTGTATTGCAAAGCTGAGCTAATAGCTTGATAAAACATAGAAAAAGCAGGGTGAATGAATGATCCTCTTGCATGGTTGTTGACCCCTTTTATAGGGTCCTGGTACTGCTTAAGCTAGGCCCAACCTACCATGCCCAGATCTTATTTCCTCCCTCTAATAAATCTTCAGGTACACTTACTCTCTAGCTTAACATGTTATGACATATTCATGTATATTAATATTATCTCACTCCCAAAACCGTTACCTTTGGCCTCACTTGTGACTTCCATGTTCTGTGGTTACTGGTCTGTCCCAGACATATGATAAACATATTTAGTTCTTTGTTCAGTTCCCGATTCAGTTCCCCAAAGTCAAGAGGGGCAACCGATCGGCCATTTATCTATGCCAAAGGTTACAAACACCCATACTAACTTGCTCTAACTAATCATACAGGATACAGGCCTGCAGGTTCCTTTCATTACAGCCAACTGTTATGAATAACCATGAGTAACTATTATGAGTAACATGTACTGGAATTTATCAACAACCCCTGAAAGTATGATTCAGCAATAGTAATATATGATAACAAAATAGTATGAATCAACCCAATGAAGAAAATAACATTATGTAATATAGCAGGCTAGCAAACTGATCTTCTGGGCTACAGCGTGAATAGACAAGAGAGGTTATTCTCACAGTGAAGCAGTATAAAAAGCACCCCAGGCTGGAGAACTAAGGGGCCACAGCTATTCAACAGTCCAGACTGTATCCTGGGCAATGTCACACACACATTGAGACCAAGTCTGAAAATGTAGACCTAGTTCTCTCATCCAAGTTAAAATGGTTGTATGGGAGAGGGTGAGAGTGAGAGATAGAGAAAAAGAAGAAAAAAAAAAAGAAAAGAAAAGAACAGTATCCCAAGAGACAGACTTTGCACAATAGTTTCAGAGAGTTCATGCCCTACTGTGCTACACCTGAAAAGCAAACTCAGAAGCAACTTTAACCTTGGACCTGGACCACGTCAGCCTGGCCAACCTCAAGGGAGAAGAGGAGGAAATGCAAGAGCCCACATGTCAGCCCTCATTCAGATGCCACTCATCATTGTGCAGTCAGTGATGCTTTAAAAATGATCTCAAATAGCTTTTCTTTTTCTAGCTGTTAATTCTGTATTAAGATTTTATTGCAATACATTATGTCATTTATAAGGAATAAACAATTTTTTTCTGCAAACACAGTGCTACCTACTATTACCTCATGACTGCAAGGATGCATGCCTATAAAAGATCCACAAATACATGCATGTTCAAAATATTTTAAGAGCTGTTGCCTGCTTTTCTTTAAACAGGTGAGTCCACTGTGTGCTCCAGGGGTGCCATTTGGGGAGGCAGAGACGGGCTCCACCCCACCTCCCCCCGAGTTTCATACCAGAGATCTGCTCACAGTGCACACCCTAGACCAAGACCGAGCTCTTAACTGCAACACAGCTTGAGTGTGATACGTGATGACTTCTGTATTGCTCCCAGCTTCCTCCTTGGGGCAGGGAGTTTGTTTACAAACAGAGGCAAGGTGATTAAGATAACCAAAGGCTTGCAATTAAATTAAGGATCATTAGATGATCCTGAAAGCATTGCCAGGCGCTCCAGTTAAAAGATAAGGAAACAAAGGGTAGGAGTAAAGGGTCAGTTTTCACAATGGAGAGAGGTAAATAGTGGTGTCCCCCAGGGGTCTGTACTTGGACCAGTCCTATTCAACATATTCACAAAGGAACTGGAAAAAGGGGTAAACAGTGAGGTGGCAAAATTTGCAAATGATACATTACTCAAGATAGTTAAGTCCAGAGCAGACTGCGAAGAGTTACAAGGGGATCTCACAAAATTGGGTGAATGTACATCAAAGTGGCAGATGAAATTCAATGTTGATAACTGCAAAGTAATGCCCATTGGAAAACACAATCCCAACTGTACATATAAAATGATGGGACTAAATTAGCTGTTACCACTCGAGAAAGATCTTGGAGTCACTGTGGATAGTTCTCTGGAAACATCCACTCAATGTGCAGCAGCAGTCAAAAAAGCTTACAGAATATTGAGAATCATTAGGAATGGGATGCCCACATCTTCAATACTGTGTGCAGATGTGGTCACCCCATCTCCAAAAAGATATTGGAATTGGAAAAGGTTCAAAAAATGGCAACAAAAATTATTAGGGGTACGGAATAGTTTCCATATGAGGACAGATTAAAAAGACTGGGACTTTTCAGCTTGGAAAAAGATGACTAAGGTGGTGTCATGGGTTTGGTCACAGAGACCCCCTTGGGACTGTCACCTGATGTGCTGAAATTACCTCTGAGCCCATTTTCCCTGCCAGTTTGGGACTCCAGAACCCTGACTTGTTGAGCCAGACATGCTAGCTAGTAACACAGACCCAGGGTCTGGGCCATGCCCCCAAAACTTCAGGCTTTAACTGAAAAAAGCTTAGCAGGTTACATATTTCCAGCATTCAGATACCCCGCTCCAAATGGGATCCAACCCCCCCCAAAATCCGTTTTACTCTGTATAAAGCTTATACAGGATAAATTCATAAATTGTCCACCTTCTATAACACTGATAGAGAGAGATGCACAGCTGTTTGTCTCCGCCCCTGCCCCCCTGGTAACAACTCCTTACTCTGGGTTTATTAATAAACAAAAGTCTAAAAAGTAGGATTTAAGTGGTTTCAAGTAATAACAGACAGAACAAAGTCAGTCACCAAGCAAAATAAGCAAAAACATGCAAGTCTAAGCCTAATACATTAAGAAACTGATTAGAGGCAATGACTCACCCTCAAACATGTTCCAATTAGTTTCTTTCACAGACTAGACTCCTTCCTAGCCTGGGCCCAATCCTTTCCCCTGGTACAGTCTTGGGTAGTCCCAGCAGACATCTTAGGTGGTAGCTAGAGGTTTTCTCATGCCTGGCAGCCCCCTTTGTCCTGCTCCACCCCCTTTTATAGCTTTGGCACAAGGCAGGAATCTTTTGTCTCTCCCTGGTCCCCACCCTTCCTTCTAAATGGAAAAGTACCAGATTTAAAATGGATTTCAGTATCATATGACATGGTCACATGTCTCTGAGAGCTCATTCCCCATGCGGTGTCTCACACATACGCAAGAAGGCTTTCAGGTAAATAAGGCCATTTACAATCATTATCTGGGTCAATGGAAGCCATCAAGCTTCTAAACCATCATTAATGGCCCAACTTTGCATAATTACAATAGGACCTCAGAGTTATACTTTGTATTTCTAGCTTCAGATACAAGGATGATACATGCATACAAATAGGAGGAATATATTCAGTAGGTTATAACCTTTGTTGTTATACCTTACAAGAGATATAAGAACATAAGAACGGCTGTACTGGGTAAGACCAAAGGCCCATCCAGCCCAGTATCCTGTCTATCGGCAGTGGCCAATGCCAAGTGCCCCAGAGAGAGTGAAGCTAACAGGCAATGATCAAGTGATCTCTCTCCTGCCATCCATCTCAACCCTCTGGCAAACAGAGGCTAGGGACACCATTCCTTACCCGTCCTGGCTAATAACCATTAATGGACTTCACCTCCATGAATTTATCCAGTTCTCTTTTAAACCCTCTTATAGTCCTAGCCTTCACAACCTCCTCAGGTAAGGAGTTCCACAAGTTGACTGTGCGCTGCGTGAAGAACTTCCTTTTATTTGTTTTTAAACCGCTACCTATTAATTTCATTTGGTGGCTCCATCTGTATTAAATGGGAATAAGTAAAAACTTTTCCTATCCACTTTCTCCACATCACTCATGATTTTATATCCCTCGTATCATATCCCCCCTTAGTCTCCTCTTTTCCAAGGTGAAACAGTACCCTAGCCTCTTTATTCGCCTCGTATAGACCCTTCCAAGCCTTAATAATTTTAGTTCCCTTCTCTAAATCTTTTCGTGCCAGTAAATCTTTTTCTGAGAATCGAGACCACGTCTGTACGCAGTATTCGAGATGTGGGCATACCATTGATTTATATAAGGGGCAGTAAGATATTATGTTCTTATTCCTTATCCCTTTTTTAATGATTCTAACATCCTGTTTGCTTTTTGACTGCCTCTGCGCACTGCGTGGACATCTTCAGAGAACATCCACGAGCTCCAGATCTTTTTCCTAATTCATCGTGTAGCTAAATGGCCGCCCATCCATATTGTAGTGTATAGTTGGGGTTATTATTTTCCAAATGTGCAGTTACTTTACATTATCACATTAAATTTATTCGAGCATTTTTGTTGGGCCCATCCACTTGTTTTTGTGAGATCTGTAGTTTGAAGTTCTTCACTACTGCCTTGGTCTTAACTATCTTGAGCAGTTTAGTATCATCTGCAACTTTGCCACCTCATTTTTTACCCTTTCTCGCAGATCATTTATGATTAAGTTGAATAGGATTGGTCCTAGGACTGACCCTTGGGGAACACATAGTTTACCTTCCTCTCATTCTGAGAATTACATTAATTCCTACCCTGGTTCCTTGTCTTTTATAAACCAGTTCTCAGTCCATGAAGGATCTTCCCTTTATCAAACCAATGACAAGCTTAATCTTATGTAACATCTTTTTGGGCAGGGAACTTGTCAAAAGGCTTTCTGGGAAATCCAGTACACTACGTCCACTGATCCCCTTGGTCCACATGTTGTTGACGACTTCAACAGAAACTCTAATAAATTAGTAAAGACATCTTCCCTTTTACAGAAACCATGTTGACTTTTGCCCAACGATTTATGTTCTTCTATGTGTCTGACAATTTTATTCTTTACTATTGTTTCAGCGAATTTTCCTGGTATTGACATTAGACTTACCGGTCTATAATTGCCAGGATCACCTCTAGAGCATCAAAGGGGGAATTGTGAGGGAAAATATGGCGGGCTTACAACTTTGGCTACGCTTTTAGGCCTAAACTTTGCATAAGCTTGTTTCTAGGCTGAACTTTGGTTCAGCTTGTCTCTGTGTAAAAGGGGTAGAGAGGACAGGGACAGAGTGATGGAAAGTTGCTTGTGTGCATCAAGGGGTAAAAGGAGTCACAGTGGAAAGTTCCCAAAACGGAACAATGGCTTTGTGTGTATAAAGGGCTTGAGGGGGCAGAGTGATAAAGTCCCCAAGTAGCATAAGTTGCAATGGCCAGGCTTATGAAATATATAACCACAACAGTTGTGTTAGAAAGGTCGCTGACCGCAAAAGAACAGACAGTGAGTAGCAGGGAAGGCCTAGTGGGGGAGATGATTGTTTTTGCTTTTGTCCTATATTAATTTTGCAATGTATTCCAAATGTGGTAATTAATGTACAATGTGAGTGTAAGCCTGTCTGCCGTGCTTGGGGCAGCAAAATACATAGAGCCGCCCCTGCCCAGCAGTCTGATGTTATGAGGGACCATGCAGGGAGGAAATAGGAGAGGCAGCTGGTGAAAGGCGAGTAAGGATCCTGGAAGGAGATTGGTGATCTGCCCCTGGGCACACCTTCAAAAGTTTTGTTTGAACCCCGCCAAAGGTTTGGAGGAGCCCTGGTTCTGGCCTGTCTGAAGACCAGACTGTCTACTCCTACCACCCCAGCTGCGTCTTCTAGAGAAGTCCTGTCTCGGCCTGGGATTAGGGTAGGTGCGCTGTGGTTGGGGTCGGAAGGGCCTACATTGCGTCACTGGGGTATGCATGCCTAATGAATGCATGATGGCCCAGTTGTCCTTCAGACTCTGGAGGCTAGAGTCAGTCTTGTCTGAAAACAGATCATGGCCATCAAAGGGCAGGTCCTGAATGGTCTGCTGGAGTTCTGGTGGAAGACCAGAGACCTGCAGCCACAAGATGTGGCGCATAGTTATGCCCAAGGCTAGAGTCCTAGCCACCGAGTCCACCACATCTATTGAGGCTTGCAAAGATGTCCTGGCTACTTTCTTTCTCTTCTCTAGTAGGGCCCTGAACTCCTCCCTGGACTCCTGAGGAATAAGCTCTTTGAACTTTCTCATCAAGTTCCAGGTATTATAATTTGTAGCGACTCAAGAGGGCCTGCTGGTTAGCCACTCTGAGCTGAAAGTCGCCAGTAGACTAAATCTTGCACCCGAATAAATCCAGGCATCTAGCGTCCTTGGATTTAGGAGTGGGAGCTTGTTGGCCGTGTCTTTCCCTCTCATTGACGGACTGTATAATGAGGGAACACGGTTGGGGGTGAATATACACTTATTCGTAATCCTTGGAGGGGACCAAGTACTTCCTTTCCACTCCTTTGGCAGTGGGAGGAATAGAGGCCAGAGACTGCCAGATCGTAGTGGCATTAACCTGCATGGTCTGGACAAACGACAAGGCTATACGTGTCGGTGTATTGGCAGATAGAATGCCCACTACTGGATCTTCGATATCCACCACCTCCTCTACCTGGAGGCTCATGTTTTGTGCCACCCTGTGAAGCAACTCCTGGTGTGCACAGAGGTCTATAGGTGTGGGGCCAGAAGAGGACATACCCACCACCACCTTATCGGGCGAAGACGCGGAGGATACTTCAGGGACTAACAGGTCCTGGGGAAGGTCTTGCTGGGGGGAGGTGTCCAGCTGCCCTAGGTCCACCATGCTAGGGGCATGGGCCTGAGTTGAGGGCAGGGCCGTCGCCTCCGAACCCCCCGGGGGAGGGTGACTCACAGTGCCGCTGGTACCGGGGCTCCGAGAGGGCAGAGTGAGAAGCCCCTGAGGGGACACCTTAGGCTTGATGGTAAGCCCAAGGGGTCCAAAAGGATCATTACAGAGGTCCCTGACCAGGATCCTGCCCCTGGTCGTGCCATTGGCTAGCACCGTCTGCATCTTGGTCCTGGACATGGTAGACACTTTCTGCCTGGGATGACCTTGAGTTGAGACGGGACGGTCAAGGTGGAGTCGAGTGCGTATGCTGGGTCGCCCTGTCATGTGGTACCGCACCGCACTGCACACATGGAGATTGGTTCCGTGGTCTTGAGCGGTATCACGACCTGGATCGGGACTGGCGGTCATATCGGTGCCCGGAGGCTGATCTGGATCTCAATGAAGATCTATGGGTGGAATGGTGCCAGGATCAACTCCAAGTAGATTGGCACCGGGATCGGTGCTGGGAGCTGGACTGGTACCGACCATATCGGGAAGAAGATCTTATCGAGGTGAAGCGGTGCTGCAAATGCGACTGGTGCCAAGATGGTGATCGAGTGCAACCGGTGCTGAGATGGTGATTGGTGCCAGAACTGCGAGCAGTGCCATGAACGACACCAGCATCTGGAATGGGACCGTGACTGGGATTGGGACTGGGATCAGTGCCGTCCTGTCTTGCTCTGTGACAGAGGACGCAGTATGGAGGGCTTTCCTTCTGAGGGAACAGCCTGTACCAGCGGCAGTGAAGGTTGCGACGGTCTCGGCTTGGTGAGCACAATCAGGTCGCGTGCCATGGAGAAAGTCTCCGGAGTAGAAGGCAAGCCAAGCTCGACCTCAGTATGCACCGGGGAGCTTACATGCATGGGACTCGACGGCACTTGTGGCACTGGAATCAACAGTGCTGGAGTTGGAGCCTTTGCAGGATGGTCTAACATGGGATGGGGCTCCGAGGGAGGCACAGGTGGTGTTGGCAACTGCAAAGGAGCAGCAGGTTGTTTGTGCTGCTTCTTGGATCCCGGAGACAGCAAGCGGTGCCGCATTGGTAGAGGTGCCGGAGACATCCGGTGCCAGGAGTCTTTGCTGGTGTCGGGACATGAAGCTGACCCTACTGGTGCCACAGGTGCACTTCGGACTGACGAGGCTGGAGCCAGGTCTTGACGCAGAGCCGAGGACATCGGGCTAAGCGCCGCTTCCATAAGGAGCTGCTTCAAGCGAAAGTCCCGTTCCTTTTTAGTCTGAGGCTCGAATGCCTTACAAATGCGGCACTTCTCGGATTGATGGGATTCCACCAGGCACTTCAAACAGGAGTCGTGGGGGTCTCCCGTAGGCATCAACTTAAGTCAGGCCAAGCACAGTTTGAAACCTGGAGACCTAGGCATGAGCCCGGGTACCAGAAGGGAGGGAAGGGGAGAAGCCTCTGACCCCCAACTATTGTTTACACTAACAACAATAATAACTATTAACTACAACTAGAAAACTAATAACTACTTTTTACAAACTATTTAGAACTATAAACGAGCTAGAAGCTAGGGAAGTGGAGACCAGCTAAGCCGCGCTCCACAGTTCCAACGACTGTCACGGGCGGTAAGAAGGAACTGAGGGGGCGCTGGGTTGGCTGGGTTATATTTCAGGTGCCACAAAGGCGCCACTCCAGGGGGTGCCTCAGCCAACCCACCGAGTGTTGCTGGGTATAAATCTTCTGACGACTGTGTACATGGCGCGCACACACCTGATTGGAATTGATATGGGCAAGCACTCGAAGAAGCACATTTTGTTCTTACCTTTGGAGTATTTGGCCATTCTTCAAACTCCTCTTTGGCTTTTCTTATTACATTTTTACACTTAATTTGGCAGTGTTTATGCTCCTTTCTATTTACCTCACTTGGATTTGACTTCCAGTTTTTAAAAGATGCTTTTTTATCTCTCACTGCTTCTTTTACATGGTTGTTAAGCCACGGTGGCTCTTTTTCAGTTCTTTTACTGTGTTTCTTAATTTGGGGTATACATTTAAGTTGGGCCTCTATTATGATGTCTTTAAAAAGTGTCCATGTAGCTTGCAGGGATTTCACTTTAGTCACTGTACCTTTTAACTTCTGTTTAACTAACCCCCTCATTTTTGCATAGTTCTCCTTTCTGAAATTAAATGCTACAGTGTTGGGCTGTTGAGATGTTCTTCCCATCACAGGGATGTTAAATGTTATGTGACAAAGTCCCTCCTCTACCTTGGTGAGTCCTGCGCTTATGGCAATTTGCTCACCTCAGTGATCTTTCCCCACAAGTCTGGTCAGCTTTTTCCTGTGTCTGATCAGAATTTGGAGTTTGGGGAACCCGGGCCCACCTCACTCCGGGTTCCAGGGCCAAGCCTTGTGAAATCGCAGGTCTATATAGTGCCTCTTGTAACACTGTCATGACAGCTACAACTACTGGGCTTACTTCCCCCATGCCTCCTCCACACACCTTCTTTATCCCACCACAGACGCTTCCTCTCGTGTCATGATAACACGTTCTTTCCGTAGTCCTCGACAGCAACACTCTCACCTTCGGCCTCCTAGCCTCTTCTTGCCACAGCTCTTCTTCGACACACACGTCCTCTCTCTGCTCCCCATTCCTGACTGGTGCCCTTTGATTGCCATGCTCTTGATTGCTGCAGGTGCTTAATCACCTGTCTGCCCTTAAATTGTCTAGCAGGTTTTCCTGATTAACTCTATGCAGCCTGCTCTGTCACGTCGGGGAACAGAAGAACTAACTCATCCAGACCAGTAATGTTTGCCCTCATACAGGACTCCTGTACCCACTTGTTTGGGTCTGTCACAGTTGTTATATTATGGTCACTATTTCCAATGGCCTTATAGTTAACCTCTTGGTCAGCTCCTCGCCCCTCAGGACTAATCTAGAGTTGCCTGCTCCCTGTGGTACCCATACCAGCAGCTCCATGAAGCAAGTCATTTAAGATACGAGAAATTTTGTCTCTGCATTTGTCCTGAGGGTGACATTCCCATCAATATGGGGATAATTGAAATCCCCCACTATTATTGAGTTCTTAATTTTGATAGCCTCTCTAATCTCCCTTAGCATTTCATCATCACTATTACTGTCCTGGTCAGGTGGTCGATAATAGATCCCTAATGTTATATTCTTATTAGAGCATGAAATTACTATCCATAGAGATGCTATGGAACATGTGGATTCACTTAAGATTTTTACTTCATTTGATTCTACATTTTCTTTCATATATAGTGCCACTCCCCCCCTCCCCTCGCGCCCTGCACAACCTGTTCTGTCCTTCCGATACATTTTGTACCCTGGAATGATTGTGTCCCATTGATTGTTCTAAGTCCACCAGGTTTCTGTGATGCCCTGTGCCGCCTCTTCCCATATCCATCCCACCCTGCCTCTTCCTCGCCCAGACCTTTAGCATAAAGCATATTCCAGTTACTTCATATTCATAATCCATATGGAGTGCAACTTCACAGTGTGGGGTAGAATAGTGGTCTAGAAAATCATGAATGGTATGGAAAAATTGAATAAGGAAATATTATTTACTCCTTCACGTAACACAAGAACTAGGGGACATCCAATGAAATTAATAGGCAGCAAATTTAAAACTAACAAAAGGAAGTATTTCTTCACAGTCAGCCTGTGGAACTGTTTGCCAGGTAATGTTGCGAAGGCCAAAACTAGAACAGGGTTCAAAAAAAGAACCAAAGAAATTCATGGAGGGTAGGTTCATCAATGGCTATTAGTTAGGCTGGGCAGGGATGCAGAACCATTTTCTGCATGTCCCTAGCATCCGGCAACAGAGGATGGATCACTTGATTACTTATTCTGTTCATTCCCTCTGAAGCACCAGGCACTGGCGACTGCTGGAAGGCAGGATACTGAGGTAAATGGACCATTGGTCTTACCCAATATGGCCATTCTGATGTTCTTATATATAACCCATATGTATCTGTCCCCACTGTAACCCACTAGATCCCACTCCCCTCCCAGAGCAGAGATAGAACCCAGGAGTCCGGATGGGGTCTCTCTCTCTCCACAGAGTTAATAACAAAGTAAGAATATACAAACGTTTTAAAGTTTTAAACCTAACCAGGGTCCCTTAAATGACTTGCCACAATGGCAGAACATGTTAGTGTTAGAGCTGAGTGGGTCTAATATTTTACTTAATTTTCTTTCTTTTTATAGGAATTAGACAGTGCTCCTGTCAGATAATTGCTGTTATCTGCCAAAAACCTGGAGTTTTCAGGTGCCTAAGTAGCTCCTGGTATCACGGTTAAAGTTGCCTCCCCTACCAAAATCTGAAATGATGTCCCTTGTTCCCTTACTTAAGTCATAGTTTTCTATGAGGCCCATCATAGCCTGTCCATTCTGGCAATATGCATTTCTTCATGACCATAACTAGGAGTAGGGCAATGCAGTATGGTATAGCGTCTGCTTTTCACTTTTTGCATGTTTCATTTTGCTTGTATCACCCAGGGTGTAGTCACAGTGACTTTGGAATCTCTGATTCCAACATGGTGCCCAGGTTTGTGTGTTTTTCTTTCTGGAATTATCAAATATTGCTCAGTAATTCCATTAAAGTGCATTAACAGTCTCCACAGCACAAAACCAGGAACAAATGAGTTATCCTTGTGGGTCGTCCTCCAGTTGTCTGAAACCCACCCGGGTATCTCACAACAGAAATATGTCACAATGCAATATTGAGCTTGTCTAGCAGTACCACAGCGTCACTATACTGTACCTCAGCACAAACCCAATTCACCTTCCGGCTACCTGCTGTTCCGTTATGTGTGAGCACATGGCACCATGAATCTCCCTGGCCACCAGGGACCAGGAGCAGTGTGCACATGGGTGAGGTCAGGGTCTCTGCAGAGGCTTTGCAAAGCAATTCTGTCCTGTGCCCACTTGCCGTGGAAGTATTCCCCCTTTAAGCTCCACACATATCATGCAAAGCACAGCAGGCCATGATAATCCGAACCGTATTGGCCACGCTGGCATCCAGAGAGGTCTGGATGCAGCACAAATAGGCTTTCAGCTGCTCAAAGGTGCATGCCACCACCACCATCTGCAGCTACTCAGTCTATTGAGTTCCCTTTCCCCTCCACTCAGCGATTTTGGAGCGAGGCTTCATGAGCCATGGTAAGAGCAGGTATGTGGGGAGGTTCCCCCAAATAAAGATCAGCACAGAAACACCATACGCAGTGTAACGGGGTTGGACTCACCACTATGGTGCCTCCTGCTGGTCACTCTGGGAATTAGCACAATCCAGTCCCTCTGCACCTGTCGTAGCTTCCTACTCAGATTTGAACCTTAGTGTTCATAAACTGAGAAGCTAGCATGAAACCTTCTAAGCTTTTCCTACTTGGATCTGGGTGCTTGTATGAAACTCCCCCAAGCTTATTACCAGCTTGGATCTGATCTCGCTGCCACCAATCAGGATTCTGAGTACTTGATAAACTCTCTGGTCTCCCCAAACCTTTCCCTGGGGGACCCCCAAGACTCAGATGCCCTGAAGCCTCCAACAAAGGAAAAACCCACTTCCCTTCCTGCTCTTTACTTCCTCCCAGATTTTCCCGCCCTGGGATACTAGGAGATTTCCCTGCTTCAATCCCTTGAAACACAAAACAGAGAGGACGATTTACCTTCCCCCTCCTTCTTCTCCCCCCTCCCAGTCTTTCCCTGAGAGAGACAGTACTCCTGGCACAGAGATTCCTATCCCTTGCCTTAACTAGGAAAAGAAAATCCAACAAGTTTTAAAAAGAAAGCTTTATATAAAAAAGAAAGAAAAAACACATGACACATAAACTCACTGCATCAAGATGACATAATACACAGGGCTATTGCTTAAAAGAAAATATGAATAATCAGCCTTATTCAAAAAGATATCCAATTTAAACATTCCAGCAACTCCACACATGTAAATACATACAATATAAACCTATTGGCTTTCCTTTTTGTACTCACAACTTGGGAACAGAAGGGTAGAAAGAAGCTTGGAGATAGAAAAAAAAGCTCTTCCCTCATAGCCGAGAGAAAACAAACAGGCAGAACAAAGACAAAACACACCCAGAAGTTCCCTCCCTCACTTTGAAAAATTTGGTTTCCTGATTGGTCCTCTGGTCAAGTGTTTGGTTCCCTTTGTTAACCCTTTACAGGTAAAAGAAACATTAACCCTTAGCTATCTGTTTATGACAGCACCCTCTTCAGCTGGTGTCTCGCCCACTGTCACACTGCTCTCTCCACCTTCCCTGGATCCATGTCGCTCCTGGACCACGGCATCTTCTTCAGGGCCTGGCTCTCCAGCTGTTCCCCAGCTCTGTTCTCCCCACTTCCGGGGGAACCAGCAGTCCTTCGCCCGGCCCTGCAATGGCGGACTGTAATCCATCGTCTAGCCCCTCCATCAGGGGAAAAATCCAGTTATTTGCTGGCCACTTCTTTCAGTGGCCAGTGGGGCAAAGGGCCCATGCTGGCTGTTATCAGGCTGGATCTCCCTTTGGCTCTCCTGACTTTCCCCAGCACTGTTCTGTCCTTGGTGCTCCCTAAGGCAGCCAGTCCTTCTCCCTTGCCCTTCAGGGAGATGTTGCCTTCTGTTCTGCTGGGCAGCTCCTTATATCAGGCCTACTCTGGCAAGCTGCCTCCTGATTGGCTCCTAATAAGCCTGTCCCTGATTAGCTGGGCTCTGCACAGGCTTCCTCCAGCCTGCTCTAACCCCAGTTACAACCTTTTCACAGACACCTCATTTGACCTCCTTTGTACAAAATTTGGTGCAACTATAGGACCTTGGTTGCGACAATGATCTATACGGTCACAGTTCCTACCAATAATGTCACACCTCATCTTACTAATTTTGGAGTGTCCTTCTATAGATTAGCATATCAGTGATCTTAACTTATTATTGCATACATCAATTCGTTATCATGGCCCTCTTGTTGTTAGGTAGCTGCAGATGTAGTTCATGTACCTGCCACGACACTCTTGTTGGTTGTTCCTGTGGTCAGACATTGGCCTTAAACATCCTATTTTCAGTTGCCCCATGTCCAGCCATCAGCCTATCCATGCACTTCCCAACCTTGGCAGGAGATAGTTAAATCTTGCCTTGCTGCTGCCCAGGAGTCTCGTGCTGGGCTTCTTGAGCCAGGGAAAAGGGGTCGGCTCTGTCCCCGAGACTCAGAGCTGGCATTGGAACCCTGTTAATGCCAATAGGCCAATCCAGAAGAATTGTCCCTGCTTTCAGCCTGTCAAGAGGTGCTGTGTTCCTAAAGATAAAGCATCAAGGACTTACCTGTGCCATCCATCATGTCAGTAACTCATCCCTGGTGATCCACCAACACTTGCACAACCATGGAGAAGCCCCCTCAGAGGCAAGTGGGGGGACAGGATCAGGAAGTGCAGCCCATCTATCACACTCAGCCCAGTCAGGAAAGCCCATTTCATTGATTCCATCAATTATTTCCTGCATACTGTCTGGTCACACTGCTGTGCAGCTGGACATGTTTACTGGCCTTGCACATCTGGATGATGACCACTTTCCTCATGGCTTTTCCCAGCAGCAAACCATTTTCCTGCTGCCTGATAGCATTGTGGGACTGCAATCTCCCACCTGACTCTGAGCATTCATTTCCTCACGGTCAGGGCAGCTGCCATCTCAGTGCCTGGGTGATGCAGGGCTTGGATGAGTCTGGTGCTCAGCTCCAGGGATGTGGCCTCTCATGTCCAAAAGTTCTGGCACCACTGCTGGTCAGCCTAGTTCTGCATCATGAGCCAATGCCACCGCTCAGCGCCTATTGGTCAGCAAATGCTTGTCATGGCTGGACAATCATAGAATCTCAGGGTTGGAAGGGACCTCAGGAGGTATCTGGTCCAAGCCCCTGCTCAAAGCAGGACAAATCCCCAACTAAATCATCCCAGCCAGGGCTTTGTCAAGCTAGGCCTTAAAAACCTCTCAGGATGGAGATTCCACCTCCTCCCTAGGTAACCCATTCCAGTGCTTCACCACCCTCCTAGTGAAAACGTTTTTCCTAATCTCCAACCTAAACCTCCCCCACTGCAACTTGAGCCCATTACTTCTTGTTCTGTCATCACTTGAGACGATTGCTCCTTGTTCTGTCATCTGCCACCACTGAAATAGTCTAGATCCATCCTCTTTGGAACTCCCTTTTAGGGTAGTTGAAAGCTGCTATCAAATCCCCCTTCACTCTTCTCTTCTGCAGACTAAATAATCCCAGTTCCCTCAGCCTCTCCTCATATGTCATGTGTTCCCGTCCCTAATCTTTCCAATTTTTCCACATCCTTCTTGTAGCGTGAGGCCCAAAACTGGACACAGTACTCCAGATGAGGCCTCACCAATGTTGAATAGAGGGGAACGATCACGTCCCTTGATCTGCTGGCAATGCCCCTACTTATAAAGTTCAAAATGCTGTTAGCCTTCTTGGCAACAAGGGCACACTGTTGACTCATATCCAGCTTCTTGTCCACCATAACCCCTACGTCCTTTTCTGCAGAACTGCTGCCTAGCCATTCGGTCTTGTCATGTGCTGATCTTCAGTACCCTGTCTCTGAGCACAGTGTGCTTGGAAATACAAGAGAATACCTTGCCTCAGCCTTAAAATGAAGATGAGATTGTTGGCGTCCTGTGTGGCATTGGGAATTCGATCCCCTGCAGTCACAAATTCCCCGCACGGAGTGAGGATATCCCATAATACACAGAAACAATTCCCCACAAAGCAGTGCATCAGAAGTGGCACAAGGGACTCTGAGATAGCAGTCCACAGAGTCACACCTCTTTTGCTGATGCAATCTGAAGCCATGTGGGCCCATTGCATTGCCATAGGCAGCCAACTGTGAACACATTCTTGTACCAGAGAGGCTGGTAGAGGACACCCAGAGTTCTCAAATAACCATGTAAACACATCTCTAAGAGATGATACAGAAGCACACTGACCCCTCGTAAGATGGGGGTGCGATGACAGGATAATGGATAAGGATGTTTTGTTCGAACAAGCAGGTACAAGGCTAACAGTGGTAACTGAGCGTATCTGGAGTGTAATATGTAACTTGTTTGTATCAGTTTATAAAAAGAAAAGTCATAGGAGGGTCACCTTTATGCGTTCTGCGGGGCATCACCCTGGTGCCCTGATTGAACTGGTAGTGCGCGTACATGTGTTAGTGTATCTGTAACTACAAAGCCAGGGCACTGGTACCGTGCTTCATTGACAACAGACCTGGCCAAGCGTCTTCACCACCAAACCAAGCCTGTCGTCTTTAGGAGTAACATCAAGCTCTGCTGGATTAGCAGTCTGCACTCTCTGCTAGTGCTGATAACACTGGAGCTCCAAGAAGAGAAGCACTGAGCAGCTTGGCAGCCTGGACAGTGTTGCCACAGCAACAACATTCTTCAGCAGTTAACAACTTTCTGTACCATCCTCTCAGGTCAGGAATGTGCTTACTTGGTGTTAGCTAACATCTAGTGTGTTGTTATTTTGCCAAGCCAGGGCTTACTCTGATTCGGAGCCTTTGGGTCACACTGTTAGTTATGCTCAGGGCTCCAGCAAGGCCTACGCAGGAGACCAAGACAACTGAGGAGGAGTTTGAAGATGCCTTCCAGGGATAGGACTACTGAAGAGAGATGCATTCTGAGATCGTCCCAACTGCCCCATAATTCATGCCCCTTGGAAATTCCCATTGCCCTTCCATTGTCTGCACTCAGTTAGCTGAATTCACCCAGAATACTTTAGGCCATTAAGGAGTCATGACCACACAGAAGATGGTTCCTCTCCAGGATGCAAAGGAGTGTGTTTATGCAGGTGCTGTATTTGCTGACAGATGGCTGAGCCTAGAGGAAGGGCTGTAGAGATAATGAAGTCAGTTATAAGCTGAAACAACTAACTGAGCCGGGGCAAGGAGTCTGGAACACTTGCTTTGAGCGTTATATTTATGGTATTAAATGAGATCTAGAAGAGGAACATAATGTGATTTGATTGATGTGAGCCAGAAGATCAACTCAGGCAGCAGAAGAGGATCCCAGCAGGCGAACCACTCCCCATGCTACAGAGCAAGGGGAAAAAAACCACAAAACTACCTGCCAGTCTGACCTGGGGGGAAAACTCCTTCCTGACCCAAGATCTGGTGATCAGTATCACCTGGACAAGAACCAGCCAGACAGCCAGAAAGAGGATTCTCTGTACCATCTCAGAGTTCTGAGTATATTTAATATTGCTTCAAAGACTCCACCACCTCCCCTGGGATGCTGTGCCCATGTTTACTCACCTTCACTCTGCTGACCCCTGAGCCAATCGTGGAGGGTCTATATGTTTGGAGACAATATAATTTATCTGCCAAGCATGCTCATAGAATAATAATGGAAGTTACTGAAGTTGTAACACTAAGTAGGAGAACAAATCATTGGGTTATTAGGCTTTGTTATGGTTAAAGGCCCGTTTTATTAGTGCAAGGCCTTGTGGAAGTACTTATGTTAGCAGATGTGTAGTGTAGGCCCAAGACAATACCCCCAGGTCATAAATTCTGCACTCTCATTTGGTAAAAGAAACAAACAACCACAAAAAAAGTACAATACGCTGCAAAATTCTGCAGGAAGGGAGCTTTTGAAATCTGGTTACTAGGCAGCTCGACTACAATAACTGATAGGAATTATTAGAGAATGAGTGACATGGGTCACTAATATTAATGATTTGAGGCAGGGTTAGAAACACCTGCAATGCCATATATGGACAATGGGCAGGTATTACTCTTGCTATGGTTGCAGAAATTGATCAAATACAGCTGTGCAGTCTATAAGTTACACAAAGAAGGGGTATAAAAGATACAGTCTAGTTCCCCATTTTTCAGGTTCACTGGATTCCAAAGACAGTGTAAACTTCCTTCTGATGGATTCCACTTACTTTTCCTTCTATCTTTGTTTCCAGTGGTCTCAATAAAGTTTGTAAGTATGCACAAGGCAAGACTGTAAGTATGAGCAATCCAGGAAACCACTTAACTGTATCGATCTTATCTTTATATTTTATGTATATTGACTTTTCTATGATTTCAGTTATATTTATCTGTATAAACTAACGCTCATAAAGTTTCTCTGTGTGTGTCACCAAATTTAATCTTTTTGATAAACTCTAAGTAGCTGCCTGAAAAAGAACCTGTCATGTGCGACAAGTGCATGCAGCATCCCACTAAATAATCCTGTGTAAAGACTGATCAGGCTACAACTGCTAAGAAAGTGCTTCTTATTTCAAGATTGAATTTCTCTAACTTCAACTTGTAGATCATAATCAGAATGCAAGTCCTAACCAGGATAATCCATTGAAATGAGACCAATCTGTGTAATTAGGTACCCCCTGTGCAATTAAATACCTCTACATTTTTTCATCCATAACAGAGGGAAATATCTGACTGTTTCGCGTAATGGAAATGAAGGCATACAGTTCCTCTTGAAGTACTGGGCTTCATGCTATAGTAGCGTGACCAGATGTCCTGTTTTTATAGGGACAGTCCAGTTTTTGTGGACTTTTTCTTATATAGGAGTCTATTACCCCCCATCTCCTGTCCTGTTTTTTTACAGTTTCTGTCTGGTCACTGTACGCTGTAGCTACCTCAAATCAAAAACACCACTGAAGGCAATGGGATCTCTGGAGAAAGACAATGATAGCCTGGCCCTATTGAAATCATCCACTTGGAATGACAAATACTCAACACCGCTCAGGAGTGGAATTTTGCAATGAATTCAGTGGGGCCAGGATTTCACTCAGAATGCCTGCAGAACTGGTCCTATAAACCACCGGAACTTGTGCACTTTTGCTGGAAAAAAAAAAAGGAACAATAACTGACAGAAAGAAAAAAAAAGTAATTTTACGAGAATGAAATTCCATGTTATAGCAACACAACAAATATGACCATCATAATATCACTAAAAATCTATTATTTGATTGGTTTCCTTTAAATTGTTGCTGTATTCATTCATACGTCTGAAATTTTATCCACATTAAACAGGGATTTAATCAAATTGAAGAGACTGATTTTAGTACATATAAAAGCACAGTTTTTCATCATATGAAGATCTGGTAATCAATCTAAATGTATTAAACAAGGTAAATAAGAATAAAAACATTAATGAAAGCCAACATTTGACTGAGGGGAAGTGACTCATTACATGGAGCGTGCAAATCACTTTTGAATCCACTAAGTCGTTCTTAAAAACAGTACATCAATACTTCACTGGAAATTACAAGGTAGTATATATAATAAAAATGAATAGTTTGGTTTTGTATATCACTTTTCATGCACAGAGTTCAAAGCCTCTTATGGAGCTTCATAACCATAATCACCCCCATTTTACAGATAGGAAAACTGAGGCAGAAAAGGGGAAAGTGACTGGGCCCACACCATTCATTCTGAGGCTTCCCTTTGGAAGTATCTGTTAATGTTTATAACATAAGAACGGCCATACGGCGTCAGACCAATGGTCCATTTAGTGCAATATCCTGTCTTCCGCCGGTGGCCAATGCCCAAGAAGAGATTTCTCCATTGTGGTTGGGATTCTTGGTAACTATTTTCATTGGACCAGACTGAGGCCCATCCTGCAGGCCCATGCGGAGGCATAAGGGGGCATAAGGCCTCCCTTAGTTCTCCTCTGCAGGTTTATTCGTACCATGGGGAGCTGCACAGAGAGCAGGCTCCACAGAGTCCCTATAGCCTCCCACCCTGTGCATCTGAGTGGGAGTGGGTGGGGAAGGGGCAAACCCCTGGCTCTGTTCCCAACACACTGGCTAGCACAGCTGGCTCATTGCACTGGGGCCAGGGCCGTCCTTAGGATTTATGGGGCCCTAAGCAGTATTATTAAACTGGTGCCCCTATGCCGGATGGCAGCCCAAGCTAACAGCCTGGTGGGGGAGAGGGAGGAGGGACGAGACAGCAAAGGATAATGAGATGCCCGGCCTGCCTCATGGTGGCGGAGAGTCACAGTTCCCAGCGCGCAGAGCACCCCAATACCCTCTCCCCCATGCAGAATAGACATGAAGAAAGTACCTAAAAAAGAGCAACTAAAATTTGGAAAAAAAGTCATCACAGTTCTTTGAGATGCCCTGAAGTTTGTCGAAGTTATTTGCAAAAAACTCGTACTAAGGGTGTCATTGCTGTCCCCTGAATACATTACAACATTACGATATAATAGGAATAACACGATGCAGCTCTATCCTGTTTACATTTCTTAATCAGTATCTAAAGCTAAATTTATATTTTAAATTACTCACCTTAAAGCAGCACCAGATTACTACATATTTAACCACTGAAACAAAAACAGTTATTTAAATTAATCAGAAGTTTATGTGTTCATAAACAGTGTCATTGCTTTTAGAAAGGGAACATAATTTACTTTGGGTATCTCCATAACAATAGACATGTAAAATTCAACCAAACTTTAAAAAATGTTTGTTTCCAAACATTTAGGTATAACAAGGATTTTTAGTCTACTAAGTACTTGTATTTTCTGAGTTCTTTAAAAATAGTCATGATAGTCGAAGTTAAAGAAAGGAAACGCTTGTCCAGCTATCTGGAAAGGGAAGGACTGTGTCCCTTTAAGGCTCTCTTCATGGGGATGCGTGGAAGAGTGTGTGAAAGGGAGGACATGAAAGGACAGGAAGATATTTGGAAACACTTTTTTTTTAACTAAGTAATTAAAATGTGTATTTATATAAGGAGGTCCTTTGAAGGATTAATTTAAAAAACTGTATGTCGAAGAATCACGCATTAAGGCTAAAGAGGATGTGCATTAAGAAACCTAGCAATACATTTTAGAAAATGTTGATTTTATAATCTTTCTCCACTCACTTAATGAAGAGATTTTAAAGCAAATTTAAACTAATAGGTCTGTAGAAACGTGACATGTTCGGTTAAATATACATTATGCAACTAACTGTTTTGGCAGTAAATCAAAACGACAGAATAAAAATTTATTGGGCAAAGCCTTGCGGACATTATGAAAGGTCAGCCCACAAAGAGCTAATGCCAAAACTGAGAGTCTCGAAGGGACACAAGACTTTCTCGTGGTGCTTATACAGATTAACAAACAGCAGTCGGAAACCTGTCAGTATAATATCCTATGGGGTTGCAAATGCCTGTAAATGCTTTATACCCCTTAATCCTCTTAACAAGTTCAATGTTGGCTATATAGTCTAGCAAGGCGGAGTTTTTTCAACTTTAACTACAGATTCGCTCCCAGAAGCTCACCTATGGGGGGGGGGGGTGGGGGGGGGGGGGCCTGGGGGGGGGCCGGGGGCTAAGCACGCCACTGTGAGCCTGCAGGAAGGGGTCAAAACAAGGATAAGAAAAGAAGGGTGGAACACTAAGACCTCAGGTGCCAATTTCAGGTGCCCTACGTCAGCGTATATTCCTAATGCCTAAGGACGGCCACTGATCGAGCACACTATCACCAGATGTGGTTTGTCATCAGTGTACCTTCGTCCTCAGAGCTGGGTGAGAACTAGATACAGACGGAATGATCACAAATACACTTCCTATAGCGCTGCTTGGGTACAGCGTCACAATGCACGTGCCTGTAGCACAGTTCAGGCAAAGTCCCCAGCTACCCAGTAAGGTTTTGATTTCCCTTAAGGAATACTACTCAGGCAAGCGAGGCTGCTACTCAGGCATTCAAAGACTTGTGTTCCAGGCATCGTAAAGTCACTGCTTGGTGCCACTTCAGCGTTCCCACATTGGCGTAGTGTCTTGCAGTCCAAATAGTTCCTGATCGAGACGCGAAATATAGGCTCTGATCAGAAAAGTGCTTAAGCATGCATTTAATCCCATGTAGATGTCACCACTGTCGCTCCTGTTTCAAAAACTCAGTGAAATTGAGTTAAATAAAAAGAGGGTTATTTTTAAAGCCTATTGTACTTAATTATATAAACGGCAACCATCATAGAACATGTGGTTTCAACCAAGGTCGTAGGCAACCAAAAATCTATGTAAAAGGTCAATAAGGGTGTCTAAGACCAAGGTTACTGGACGTTTAGATAGTGCTGTCGTATGTCGACCATTTTGTAGTTGAAAGTTTATGAACAGGCGTATTGTCTGTATTCAAAACTGTATGTGTACGAAAAAGTCCCAGACATGCGTTCAGCTCGCAGCCGCTTGATGGCCCATTAAGACATCAACTACACAAATGACCCTATCGAAGAGAAGGCGGATACGCCCTGTGACCTCACTGAGTGAGCAGAACTGGCCATGTGACGCAAACTTCCTATTGCTGTAACTTCCCAGTAATGAAGATTTCTTATATCCGGAAAAGTCTATATATAGGCAAAGGCCTCATCTCCATTTTGTCTTCAATCCTGCTTCTTACCTCGAGACTTTGCTACAATCTGAAGCTTGCGGCACAAGGGACTGATGACCCTTCCCAAGCGGGGGATTTCTCCAGAACTCAATTTAACTCTTGCAGTTACTTCTCTGCTACAAAGCCTGAATATAGAATTGCCATCATGTAATTATTGATCCATGTTAACCAATTCTAGCTCCCATTCTCTAATCTTTTTCTTTATGAAAAAACGTAATTAGATCTAATGGATTGCAACAGGTGTCGGAGTGGATTTTCAATGTCTGCGAAGTGTCTCGAGAAAGTAAACTAAAGTTAAGGATCAAGAGCTAATAAAGATCTCTGTTGTGGGTGAGTGAAAATGTTCTTCTCAGTGAGGCAGATCAAGTAAAGTCAGGTAAAGCCCTAACCGAGTGAAGGAGAGGTAGATTTGAAATGTAATGGATTTGCTAGTGTAACTTGTAAAAGTGAAACCTAAAAATGGGGTAACTGGATTTGATGGAAGTAGCTCAGTGAGTAAATAAAGGTGAAAAGCAGCAGCATATCTGGTGGGAGGCAATGGCCTGTAGGTGAAAGTCTGAATAGCCAGGCAGCCTTGGAGCTGAGGCTTTGTCTAAACAGTATTCTGCGAAAGAACAGGAATATGGAAGGAGTGTCCCTACCCTACCTTTCCCTGTGTGGAGAAATGACAGTGAAAGGAAATGTGCCTGTGTCTGGCAGGTATGTGACTTTGCCTATGGAGAAGGCTACCTCGGTCAAGCATTGTCGAACAGCCAGGTGTGCGGGACATAGAAATGGTAAATCCCAATGTGGTCTGTGGAATTGATATGTCTCCGTCTCTCGTGGTCTGTGACAGACAGAAGGTGCCTTTTCACCTTATGTTTGAGGGATTCAGCTTGTCTCGGATTGGTTCTGTTTCACTAAAGCCTCAGGTAATGGAATGTCCAAAGTTGGTCCGGCTGGGGAAAATGCATTGTAACAGGTGCATCCATAGTGCATAGCAAAATCCAAGCATTAACAGTTCTGGTGTGTACCAATTGCAAGTTGTTGTGGAAAGGGGTAGAAGCT
>NC_133771.1:3617319-3621212 GCF_003597395.2 Chelonoidis abingdonii | reverse complement strand
CCCCAGGGCTCTGGCAGCGGGGCTCAGGAGGCAATTTAAAGGGTCTAGGGCTCCAGCCAATGCAAGGAGCCCTGGGCCCTTTAAATGGGGAAGCCAGTCCGGTCCAGCATGGCATACTGGAAAGAGCCAGTACACCATACCGGACCGTACTAGCTTATTTTCGCCTCTGGGGATTGGTTCTGCTTTGAGCAGGGGGTTGGACTAGATGACCTCCTGAGGTCCCTTCCAAACTTGATATTCTATTATTGAATTAGACCCAATAGGGGCAGAACACCAAGATTAAATTATTACTTTGTGTGGCTATGGAGACATATGTAACCAATTGTCAGTAGTTGTAGAAAGAAATGAAAACTGAGTTGCAGCACTTAAAGATTGGGGAAGCCAAAAGCAGTTGTACGAGGGTTAAAAAAAACAAAACAAAAAATTATATGTAAGTGTAGTGTAGAAAGGGGTAGTTTTAAAACTGTTGGATCCCAAGTAATTTTATTCTAAAAGTGGTTAGTTTGGAGAAACAAGAAATGGTAGGCCAGCTCTATTCTCTTACTGCCAGCTCAGGAGTGTCTCTCTCATTATTTAGTCAGAGGGGCTTTTTTCCATACTTTTAGGGGACATCCATGATCAAGTAAAATAATCACAATTATTAACCATAGCTATTTTATTATTAAAGACCGGAAAAGAAAACGTTAGACAAAATACAAATGACTAAACACAAATAATAAATTTTTACTTCCATTACAAACTCTTGTGTATGTCTCTCTATGGAGAGTGTTTAACAGAAATTACATCTTTGAGAGTGGACCACGTTCTTTCGTAAGGGAAGACCAAAGTGTATTGTTGTCCACAATTACTGTGAATTCAGTTTTAGTATCTTATTAGACGTTTAAAACTGTTTATGTATGGACAAAATAATATTTTTAAGGGCAAATGAAATCTGTCTAGTTATTAATAATAACCTAAACAGTTTATAGCTGGACAAAGTAAGCAATCTTAACTATGAAAATCAAAGAAGATTTTTAAATTAATTACTTTGAAGAAGCCATTTAAGGAGCTGTCCTAAGCCAGGCCAATTACAAATATTAAGAATCTTAAATTCAGTTTCATCCCACTATTTTGCTGTTTACCAATGTCTAGCCCTGGTCCAGAAATATATGGTCTAACCACTTGATGATAAAACAAGAGAAAATTATAGTTATTTAAGTTACAACAGAATTTGCATAGCCCAGTAAAATCGTTACAAGAGTTTTAAATCTAATCCATTGCCAGTCTTAACTTTTTCTCATCAATCCACGTTGAGGTCTTGGGGAGGTTTTCCTTCGGTTGCTTTCTTCCCAAGTCTTCTCTGTCTGTGGCAGCTTGCTTGTAGAGCTGGATAGATGAGTCATGGAGTGCTTGCTAGTCTAGGCAGAGTAGCTGTGGGATGGTGTGGAGGGTTTGTACTTCAGAGTCTTTTATACTCTTCTCCTTACTATTTTCATGACATGGTAGGAAAACACACCTCTCTCAGGCTTGCTTAGATTCAAGTTGGTTGTTGTCACTTTCATTGGCATCATGCCTTCAGGGTTGGTTTAGCTGACACTTTCAGCTCCTGAATATGCAGTCCGTTTAATGAATATGCAGTATTTCTTTAATTGCCTTTGTTCTTTTTCTAGCAAGAAAGATCCAGATAACTTTTAAAATTAGTTTTAATACTTTCTTTTTATTCAGTCCATTTTTGAGACTTGTTTTTATTAGCATTTGAGAGGAAATGAAATTGTTTTCAAACAGTCCAAACATTCCTGTCCTTTATACACAAGTTTTTAGCTCTCAAAAGAGACTTTTTAAATTAAATAACTCTTACAAAGACTTTAGTTTAAATATTTAATAGTTGTTGACTCTGCAGAACAATTTTTGGAGCACCAATTTTCTTGTCTTCCTGAGTTGGGGAGGATTTGCTTGTGCACTGCCTGTAACTAATTAATTCCCTATTAATATAAATATTTTGCAATTAAATGGCCTCTTACATTAGTTACTAGTTCAGCATCTAATGAGCTTGCTATATTTATACATATGACATCTTATTATTCATACAACAATGCTATCAGACAGTTATTATATGAAGGTTTACAGTTAGATATAAAATATTTGCAAATACAGATTTTGAAAGCTTATGCCATCTTAAATATTTGAGAAACAACAAAGGTTTTCATTTTTAGGTGGAAACGTGAGTTGGAATTAATCAGTATCTTCTGCAAAACATTCCCCACCATAAATGTTCCCCAAGTGCAAAGAAAAAAGACTTTAGGGTGTTTACAAAATAAATCAGTTTCAATAAGGCTATTTCTGGAATTCTTTCAAACTCAGGTTTCCCTTTGAAAAGAAAAGAAGGAGCTAGTGTGGGCTTACTTTACAAATATGTTTATGACTCTGATAACACACCCTACATTCCTTCTTACTCAACTTAAAACATGAATGGTCTGTCTTTGTAATGTTTGCTTGTCCTTGGGAGATAAAAGCAGAAACATTCTGGAATTTCTTTGATTAGCTTTAACACTTCGTAACATAATAGCTAAATATATGTATTGTTGTATTTCCAGGCAGCCTGGCTATAACATTCTTGTTGCTATATCTTAATATTTAGGAAAGGTGAAAACAAGTTTGAAATGAAGTTATAAATGAGGTCTCTTCCCCACATAAGAAAAAATATACTGTAGAAAACAGGTGATCTTCCTACTGAAGGCCAAATTCTATTCATGTTTATAATGAGATGACTGGGATTACATGGGTATAAATGAGCAGAATTTAGCCCATAAGTTTAAAATCTGAGGCTGAATTCTGCAGTCCTTAACAAAGCAAAACTTCTATTGGCATTGGTAATCGTTTTGCTCAACTGAGGACAACAGAATTTGGCTCTGCTGTTTTTTTCTTCTTCAAAAATATAAATTGCCTTTTCTTCACATGCCTCCACCCTGCTTTGGATGACCTGCATGCCTCTTGCTTTTGTTTCAAATACAGAGCTTTTTCCTTCCTCCTCACCTTTCTTCAGAGAAAGCCTGGGGTGGATAAGAAAGGGTAGCAAACTGCTTATGTATGGCCAGCATCCTGCAGTTGCTCCCTATGTGCCCCACACTGCCAGACACTTAGGGTATGGCTACACTTGAAACTTCAAAGCGCTTTGAAGTGCAGGTGTGGTCGCAGCGCCAGCGCTGGGAGAGAGCTCTCCCAGTGCTGCACGTACTCCACATCCTGATGGGGTTTAGCTTGCAGCGCTGGGAGCCATGCTCCGAGCGCTGCAGCACTGTTTACACTGGCGCTTTACAGCACTGTATCTGCAGCACTCAGAGGAGTGTTTTTTTCACACTCCTGAGCGAGAAAGTTGCAGCACTGTAAAGCGCCAGTGTAGCCAAGGCCTTAAGTAATGTCCTTTTCTACTTCCACTTCTCCTGCTACTGTTGGCAACACTGCACAAAACAGCTGTTAATCGGGCTTTGTATAGTCAGTGTATGTCAAAACGTGTTATGACCTCACACAAAGTGTGGTAACTTTTACTGGTTTCAAAGTGGTAGCCATATTAGTCTGTATCAGCAAAAAGAATGAGGAGTACTTGTGGCACCTTAGAGACTAACAAATTTATTTGGGCATAAGTTTTTGTGGGCTAAAACCCACTTCATCAGATGCATGGAGTGGAAAATACAGTAGGAAGCTATATATTTAGAGAGAGAGAACATGAAAAGATGAGGGTTGCCATACCAACTGTAATGAGACAAATCAATTAAGGTGGGCTATTATCAGCAGGAGGAAAAAAAAAACTTTTGTACTGGTAATCAGGATGGCCCATTTCAAACAGTTGACAAGAAGGTGTGAGTAACAGTAAGGGGAAAATTAGCATGGGGAAATAGTTTTTAGTTTGTGTTATG
>NC_133771.1:3595155-3604707 GCF_003597395.2 Chelonoidis abingdonii | reverse complement strand
AACACCAGTCATAAGAAAAAGGTTCTCTGGATTCGATCCCAAAGGACCAAAGCTCCAGACCAGGTTCCAATTAATATGTTTATTGGAATATTTAAATAAGATGATACATCGAGTTTGGGATGTAGTCCATTGTCATGGGGCACCCAGAGTATGGGAGGATGCTGGTATTTGGTTATGGGTTAGGCATATAGAATACAGTCTGTACATCGTCCCCATGCGGGGTCTATGGTGGGTGAGGTCAAGTATAGTAGGGGAGCGTGAGGGTACATGCTCATCCTAATGCGTTAGCACTAGTCATGACCTTAGAGCAGCCGGGCCAGGTAATGGGGCGGGTGACCCCTCACGTGGTGGAAATACCATCAGATCTTACCCCATCCCGCTGTTGCCAATCCTTTAGACTAAATCTAGGTTTACTTCAATCAGGAACAGATAGAGCGATGCAGAGCCTAGAATTGGTTATGGAATCAATTAGCATACAGTAATGGCAAGTCTTAGTTCAGGCTTGTAGCACGACGAATGAGTAAAACTGCAGGTTCACATTGAGGTCTCTGAGAACAATCCCATGCTGGGATGGTCATGCAGTCCTTGTGCAGAGCTTCAGATTGGTGCAACAGTCCCTCCAGAGTAAGAAGCAGGAATTGAAGCAGATGAGACTGAGGCCTTTGCGCTTACTCTAAGACTTTTCCAGGTGTAATCACGCCATTCTTTGTTCTACGTGGAAAGTCCACGCAACTGGCGTTTGCCGTCCTGGGCCAGTTTCTGCTCCTCCTGGTCACAGGGCGACCGACTTCTCTGGGGTCACATTGTGTAGTTGTGGTCCTTACTGGGCACCTCCAATGCAGGCTAAGCGAGGCTGACAACCACCTGCTGCTGGGACTTTTTTCCAGTAACACCGAACCCCAGTTAAATCATGCAACATCACGCCAGATATTCAATAACTTAACTACAACCATGGTACAGCCATAAACGCGCGACAATCATAACACCAGTCCCGCGCCTGATCTTCAGACACCTTATAATGCACCCTTTTTCATGGCTTTGTGGCATCAGCCTTGGTTGCCACATGTTCTACATAATGGTCCAGGTTTATATCAGTCACACCTCGCCAACGCAAACTTGATGCAGGACGGGCATGCGACATCCACTGACTGAATACCCCAAAACTCCCCATCCCTGAGTCTGTCTCACTACAAGCCAGTGTTGGGCTAACGCGGTATCAGAATCAGTGTTTAGCTTCTTCCCACACACTTTGTTCATACATGACTTGATCTCTTTCAACCTCCACGGTCCCTTGTTTTTGAACACCACAGTGGATTGGATTGCTCTTGCAGAAGATTCTGTTGTTTCTTGCTCTTGCAGACGCTCGCACTACTATTTTATCTGTACCACGCTCTGGCAAATGTTTGGACTCAAACTACTTACCTACCCATAGCTATTAAGTTGGTTACAGTGTGGGACCCTGGGCATTTAGCCGTGCAATCACATCGTGTGTGCCTCGTTCCTTTCTAAGTGCCATCGGTTTGGACACTGTTTTTCCCTGTGACAGTTTCATCCGTTTACAGGCATTACCTGTGAACATTACGCATACGCCAGGCCTTTAAATAACCTACGGTGTTTCCCATGTGCTGCTTCCACACGTGCAGGACTTCCAAGCCCGATGGGCATTGTCTTCTTACAATTCTTGTAACTGCACACATTACGTTACCCAACTCCTAGCAACAACCCAATTGCATTGACGTGTCCCTACACATGCCTGTTTGTCCGGCCAGACGCCTTGCTAATACCATTGGAAGTTTGGGCATTTCAGGAGCTACCTGTGCTCCTTTGCAAACACTTCAAGTTTTCTGTTTTCTCCTTTGGTTTGCAGGTTAAACCCTGATTTCTTTTTGCCTTCTCAAATTCCTTTGGCTGATGGGTGGGCCTTTTTTGCTAACAGCTAATTACAATCTCTTTTTTCCCCTGCCAGTCGGCATTTGCATTACCCAGAACACTATCTTTTCTTCTTACGCTGCACCAATCATGTTGGCTCTGTTTAACGCCGACTACCACCCCTCCCGATGGTTGAGGGTGCGACGTTTGCTTGCTTTCCCTGCTTCTGGCTTTCAGCCAATTAAAGCTCACCCGACCCTTTCCAAGCTCTGAAACACGCAGCAACCAAAATCTGTCTTGAGATCATGAACACAGACTGCTCACTCACAGAACTAGCAGGAGACATTCCTGTCCCAACACCCATTGTTTTTCCAACACAAGCTGGCACACACAGCCACTCGAATTACAGGGCTGCCTTTAGTTTCTTAACTGCTTCTATTTATCTGAGACCTTCTCAAGCTACCCCCCACTGGACTTTCAAAAGAAAGTCAGTGGATCCATTCACAACAGAAAATTTGCCTGTTAGGCAGCTAGACTTTCTTGATTAAATCACTACACACCTTCAGATTGCAGCAAACTGTTTGCACAGATTACTCTGAGAATTTCCTTTTCCATGAGATTTTTAACAGCAATTCATCCCTCTCAGAAATTCTGACCCTTACCTCTCATCTAGGGCTTGCCTCTAAAGAACACTTCTTGAGCCACACAGACTCTCTCTGGGTTTGCTTACATCCAAGAATTACTTCTGGCCCATCAGGCAATTCCTACACAAATCCCTTCAGGCCAACTTAAGACTTTTTAGATACAGGCTAGAAGCCTTTTCCCTTCCCTTGGCCATGAACAGGTCAGTAAATCTTTTCTTCTGGCTACAGAGTTTGGTCAAACTGTTGTAGGTAACAACAATAAATCAACCTTTTTGGCTCTCCTTGTGCCCTGGCTTAAGGGTATCACCCTGCTCAGACAAGAGGCTGCCTAAGTTGGTTTTCATAACCATTCATCCCCAGGACGTGTGGGACTGGTGGTGATACTGGGAGACTGGAGTGTCTAAGGGAATTGCTTGTGTGACTTGCGGTTAGCCAGAGGGGTGACATCAAAGTCCTTTTTGTCTGGCTGGTTTGGTTTGCCTTAGAGGTGGATAAACCCCAGCCTTGGGCTGTGACTGCCCTGTTTGAGCAATTGGTCCTGATTTGGCATTCTCAGTTGGGTCCCGCCAGAACCACATCGTCACAAGCATGTAGGGGAGTTAGGCACCCGCAACCACACACACGGAATCTCAGTGCAAATGGGACACTTAACTGCCTTTGGTGAGTTTGAAAATTTCACCCATAATGAAATAACATAAGCCCAGAGTGTTCCTCATCATAGACAAAAGTCAGTCTTCTTCACCCTTCCAGAGCTTGAGTAAAAAGAATTTTCATGTATTTTTAGAAAATAGTGTGATCAGCTAATTGTGAACACTGCTGAGAGATGATGGGAGCTCAAGTACCTTAAAACCAATGATAGTTGAGCGTGCTCAGCTCCTTCTAGGATCAGACCTTACTTAAAAATATATGAACATCTTACTGGAATGCAAAAACTAGAACTGAGGAAGCTACAATAGCAGCAAAAAGAACAGGAATTGTTACATTTAAATCATAACCTTTTATAAAGATGGTCTCACTAATATATTTTCTGCTCTGCCTCTGAGACGTTTGTGCTGTAATATGCTCTCAGTAAGGCTTTTTTGTTGTTGTTGCACTAGTAGAAACAGCAATTGGCTGCAGCACACAAATTATACTGATGCCAGCTGGACAGATTACCATTCAAGATCTCCCCCTCCTGCTCAGGATTAGAATACAGGGCCTGACTCGCAGTTAAATCTCTTAATTGATTTAAACGGGAGTTTTGCTTTCAATAAAGAGGGCACAATTAGTCCCTCAGTGTACGTAATGCTGAAGTTCTCTTACTTGCAGAACTAGCAAGGGATTTCAGCAGGTGCCTAATTTGAAGCATGCAAATTATCCCACTGAAGCCAATGAGATTATTTATGTGTTTAAAATTGGACATGTTCTTAAGTGTCCTGCTAAATCATGGTCAAAGGGCCTCAAAGCTGCTCTCACTGAAGTCAATGGGAGTTTTGCCATTCATTATTATCATTACGATTAAGAACAGCTTTCTGTTTAAAGCTTGACTGTTTTAAGTGCTATAAAATCTACATAATTACTCAAATTGCCTTGAAATTTCCTGGCCTTATGGGGATCCACATTTGGGCCATTTGACCAAGGGGTTCCCAGGATACAGCCCCTGACAAAAAAACAGCTTTTCTTACTGTTGACATTCTGACAAACCTTTTTTTGCTCACAGATAAAGAACAAACCAGGCCTTAGATCATTGCTCCAGAGTCTCCAGCACTCAAGCGTGACCCCAACAGAGTTTGGCACCCACAATCCTTTGGGGAAAATAAAATTAAAATCTACTTGAGAAAGATTTTGCTTCTCCAGTTAGGGCTGGTTACAAGCCTCAGGTGCTTATTCTCACTCCCTATAGATCACGGTGAGCACGTGTGGACAGAGGTATAAATACTATTCTGTTGAAAGTTTCCTACCAGTTGGACAGCTCAAGTGACTGAAAAGCATCCACTGAAGCTGACCCGACCAGTATCAGTGTGAGTCCGACCTTGGGCAGGAACCGGGAAAAGGTTAGGAGGCGTATTGACAAAACCTGGCTCTCAGGATTGTTTGTTTGTATTAATCTGGGGGAATGTAATCCAGGTGTTTCTGTAAAAAGTAGACATGCAACTGTTTACCATGGGGAGGGGCATGTTGGGTGGTGGATGAATGAGGGGAATAGGTGTGAGAGGAGTTTAGGGCTGCATGGAGGGGAGAAGGATAAATGAGGATGGGTGGCAGGGGAAATTAGGATTAGGAGGGGGAGAGACATTTGTGAGGGAGTGGCAGGGGGCTGGGGAGAACAGGGGTAGGACCAAGTGTGTGGGGGAGTCAGGAGGGGCCTTGTTTGGAGGAGGGGGTAGGACTGAGTGGCTCTGGGCCATGGCTGGGCCAGGAGGGGATGGGTAGTGGGGGTGAGGGACCCAGCTCAGAGTGCAGCTCAGGCTACATAACCAAGGTAGCGTGTGGCCCTCCAGTAAGCTGCTACCTATAACACACGTACACAGCAGCACAGGGCAGGAGACAGCAAGGAGCAACTTCTTACATGTTAAAGGCTTCTACAGGGCCAACTAATGGAGGCGGGGACAGGCCTTAGTTTTGCTTCAACAACTTGCTTTCTAAAGCAAAACCAACAACAATAATGAAAGACGAAGGGAAAGCCATAAACCTTTGATAAGCCCGTTTGTGAATATAAGACTACAGCTTTTCCAGGTCCGAGAGCACAGCCTCCTTCGTAAAATCTGCCCACTCGGGGGGGATTCTTCCTTTACCCTCAAATTTTCCAGAATATTCTTTTTCTATTTGAGAACGGAAATGGCACACAAACCATTTCCAGTTAGACTGTGCTGAGTTGTCTGGTGTGATGCTCCATTTGGCATGAACAGGATCAGCTTGTCGATAATTCCTGTATGGAATTTTATTGTCCCCACTCAGACCCAATCTGCAGTCACTTGCAACAAGGCTGGAACTGATGTCAATAATTAGATGATTTGTTCGGTGCCATTGGATGCCAGTCACAGCTTGAGGATGATGGAAATGGACACTGTGGTCTCCACCATGGCCAGAAAATGTGTTTGTGCAAACAGCCTTGCAAAAGGGACACATCTCCCAGCAGTCACAGAGCTGCTCAAACAGTATTTCATGAGGTTTTGATTTAAATGGTTCTACATCAAGTGCAGCAAAGTCCCATTTCAGATTCTCTTCTACAGAATTCAGTGTTTCAACCATACTTTTTTAAAGAAACTTTATGTCTTTTATCTCCTGATGTTCAATGCTTTTTAGCTCATTTCGGGGAAAGTGTAAGTCACCTCGAAGTCTGTTGCAAAATTCATCCAACCATAAGGACGCATTGCCATTCTTGTCTTTGACTGCTTGAGTTGATTCATCAATAGTTGTATGAACTGAAGTACAGAAAACATGAAGACAACTATTTAAGAAAGATAAAAGTTTTGCTTTTTCTTTGTCTAAATAATTAACAACACACTTTTTGATAAAATTTTCAAAAAAAGTCCCGTGGAGACTGAATGTATTGCTTGTACTTCTCGAAGTTCTCCTCTTCCACAAGAGACTTTAAAATATGGGTTTCCAGTTTGGCTCTATTGCCGTTGAAGGCTGGATAGTTAGACCTCATTTCGTCAGCTATGTCAATGGTAGTTTTGTCATAAGTTGTGCAGCAAAGCGCTCGAGTCAGCTTGGTGCATAAGAGATCAGCAAATGTTGTGATGGATGTTGCTCCCTGGCAGACAATCTTAAAACAATTGAAGAAATCCTCTCTCTCGTGTTCATGATATGTAGGTGGGTCATTCGATAACTGGAATTCTTTGCACATCTCTCTAAAACTCTTTGCTGCTATTTGGCAGAGATATAATGATAAATCTATTTTGTATGCAGGTGTTACATCAAAATTTGCATTGGCAAGTTCAGAATCTATAGCCTGGTCTATTTTATTCACAATTTCATGGAAGTAACTGAAACCGTAATTCATTATCTTTGGATGTTCCATCTCTATGTGTTGATTTATAAGCTTTGTTATGGCATGAGTTACCTCCTTCAATGTATTTAATGACTGTTTATCACCTTCTTCCTGAGATGCCCTCCATTGCCAAACACTTTTTTTCTTTCTGACATGCTGAGTAGGCTCAATACAAAAAGCAATACATTTCGAGAAATTTTCAATCCTCTTTAATAAATCATTTGTGGATGAAAAATGATCAATTAGGAACTTCTCCCCATCAGTACCAATAGCAGGTTCCTCAGCCGATGGGACAGTGGAGCATACCTCATCCACCCACTTCTGCCATGTACACATAAAGTTCTTTCTAAGTTCATTTTCTTTTAGCTTCTAGTCTCTATATTTTAGAGCTAACTCTTTGCTTCGTCTAAGCACGGCACCTTTATAAACTGCTCTCTTTTTTTCTAAACTGCTTTGATGATTTTTTAGACAGATAAGTTCTTTACCTTTTTGATTAGCTTTGTCAACCAGCTCTTGTTTAAACATTTTCAGTCTGATTTCAACATTTGTTTTCCATTGAATCAATATCTTACTGTCTATATCTTCATCAAAATATTTTTCCAGGTCCTTTGTGACTGCAGTGTATTTTTCATCAATTGGCTTCTCAAGAAATCCGCTATCTATCTTGGATATTTCTTCATTTTTAATTCGATTGCTGAGCTTGTTCTGCAGGTCAAGCATGTGACTTCTTAAAGCCCAGGTCCATTTACTATACTCTGCTTTCAGCCGATGGTACACTGCAATCTCCAGCGTGTTCTTAAAACTGAACACAAAATTCTCATTTACCAAACCCCTCCACAGGTCCTGAATGCGCACTTTCAGTTCTGGCATACTCAAAACACTGCACTGGGAATTTTCTTTTGCAGCCATGAGAATCTTGCTCTTCAGTTCTTGCATATTTTGGCTGTAACTGGGGTTTGGAGGTGCTATCAGTGGCTCCCCTTCCCAGAGGTGAGCAAAGTAATGAATGTGGGTGTTCACATCAAATCGGATAACATTACTAAAGCAGGTAACATCACAGAACTCTTGCTGGGCTGCAATAACTGCCATTTCATCTAATTTTTGTTTTAGGCGTCTTCGTCCTTCCATATTTTTTTCTTTTTCAGTTAATTCTCCAACATTTTGGTGCACAAACAAACAGCTTGGAGAGAGTTTTATCTGCTTCATCCTCAGAAATGCCTGGACCGCAATCTGCAGGATATCTTGCATTTCAGAAGGATTCTCTCCAAAAATATTGATCACCGTCATGTTGCGAATACCAATGACAAAAGTGGCTAGAATATTATCATGATCAAGAGTTGCTCTGTTTGCCAGCTCTATGGCCCGAAGCCCTTCAGTATCAATAATCAACAGAAAGTCAAAGTTCAGCTTTTTTCTGAACTCTTCATCCTCCTTCAGTAGGTGCATAAATGCTCCCCTAGTGTACCTGCCAGCACTGACATTGAACTGAAGACCAAACATAGTATTCAGTAATGTTGACTTCCCAGTGCTCTGGATGCCAAGCACTGAAAGGACAAACACCTTTTTGTCTCCTAGCTTCTCAGTTAACTTGTCAGAGATGGTTCCGATCCATTTCAGTGGCACGTATGAAGCATCACCATCCATCAGCTCAATGGGATGCCCTGAAACCATCAAATCGGCTGCAATTCCTGGCAGAGTAGCAAAAACTTTGTCTTTTGGGTTCATTGCATCCAGAGTTTCATAAATCTGACCTACTTCTCTCAAAATGTGTTCAAGGCCCAGGGAAGATCCATTTATCTCATTCGATAGTTCTTCTAATTTTTTTTCCAATTCATTATCTCCTGTATTTCTTTTTTCTAGCATTTGTGACCACAACTCATGGTATTTTTGGTGAAGTTCTGCAAGGTGGTCAGAAGACAAGTCATCCATAAATACTTTCAACCACTCCAGGAAGTACATTTTAGTTGTCTCTGAATTTGAGTGGAGAATGTCCAGCACTGACCTCATTAAATCCTTGAGGGGGAATGCTGTCCTGAATTGTCTACGCCATATCTTACGTTTTTCTGATTCGGTTTTGCTTTTGTCCTGTTCAATACCCACGTTTTCACTCTCCTGCAAGCGGGTGAGTTCCTTGTCCTTTTTACACCACGTGTACCATAATTCTCCTTGCAGAGGCAAGAATTTGGCCTTGGCCTCTACTAACTTCTTTGCATTAAAAATACTGATCACTGCCTGTGCCAATGACTTTCCTTCCCTACATTCTGGATTATCTTCATCAATGAGGAATCCATGATATCGAGCAATATCAGCACATGCATCTAGACTGTAAGGGGTATTTGACAATTCTAGAGCACACTTTATTTTTGCCTTCAGTTCGTCCATTAATTCAGCCTCATTATGGTTCTTGACAGCAATTTTTACTCGTTTTTCTTGTCTGTTAACTGAAATTCTCTCTTTGTCAACACACAGAAAGATGAAAGGTTTTGGAGATTTCAGCAGGTCTTGCAAAAGTTTCCTGCCTCTTTCATTCTGATCAGCATCTGACAAGAGAACTACATTGACAGAAGCAATTTCCTGTAAAAATTTGACTTGTTGCTCATGTTCCCTTGTATCTCCATGCAGGTTTGTGAATGCGATGCAGTTGTCAAAAACTGTCATCATCCTTTCCTCTTGGACAGTACCAGATGATTTCTATGACACTTTTCATCAAGAGACCTTCTTTGCTGCTGCCTCTACAATGACGGTGGAAAAAAATGTTATGCTTTTGCTTGCTCAATAAAGTATTTAAGATATGAGATTTAGAAGATGAAGATGTTCCCAATCTTATGAAAGATATCAGTGGTGTACGTGCTTGATATACCCATTTGTCTTCACATTTCTTAACCCCAGTCTCTGTGTCATAAACAGATAAGAAAAGTTAATAGCACAGAAGTACTTTATATCTCTTTGACTGTAAAGGGTTAACAAGTTCAGTAAGCCTGGCTGTCACCTGACCAGAGGACCAATCAGGGGACAGGATACTTTCAAATCTTGAGGGAGGGAAGTTTCTGTGTGTGCTGTTAG
>NC_133771.1:3556957-3594805 GCF_003597395.2 Chelonoidis abingdonii | reverse complement strand
CCTATTCCATTTTAAATTTACAAAGATAATTTTTACTGTTTTTCTCTCTTTAATTAAAAGTTTCTTGTTTAAGAACCTGATTGTTTTCTTTATTCTGGTGTAAGACCCCAGGGGACGGGGTCTGGATCCACCAGGGAATTGGTGGGGAGAAAGGAGGGAAGGGGGAGAGAGGCTAATTTCTCTCTGTGTCAGGATTACTGTCTCTCTCAGGGAGAGTCTGGGAGGGGGAAAGACAAGGATGGAGGAAGGTGAATTGTCCTCTCTGTTCTGTGATTCAAGGAGTTTGAATCATAGTGATCTTCCAGGGTAACCCAGGGAGGGGAAGCCTGGGAGAGGCAATGGTGGGGGAAAGGGTTTACTGTCCTTGTGTTAAGATCCAGAGGGTCTGGCTCTTGGGGGTCCCCGGGCAAGGTTTTGGGGGGACCAGAGTGTACCAGACACTGGAATTCCTGGTTGGTGGCAGCACTACAGGTTCTAAGCTGGTAATTAGCTTAGAGGAATTCATGCTGATACCCCATCTTTTGAACGCTAAGGTTCAGAGTGGGGAATTGTACCATGACACTCCACATCATATTTCTCATGACTAGTCCATTTCTTCTTAATTTGGCAAAAGGACCAAAGAGGGAATTCTATTTGGGAGGTACAGGGATTTGGCACCAGAAGTGGGAGTGCAAATGGACATAGAGATAGTTTTGCTGAAAGATATTGTCTTGTGAAGTCATCTGCACAGTGAAAAATTGCCATCTGGATGTCCATAGGGTACACACGTTTCTGACTTGTAGCAGATTCACTAACTTCTTCATTGACATTATTAAAAAGATCATCTAAAATATCTAAAGATTCGTTCATATTGGCTGTGGTGTTCGGTGTATTTGTACCTTTGGTTTTGCTGTCGTCCCTGCAAACCAGACACCTTACACGATAGTCCAGCATCAACAGCTTTTGCAAAAAAAATAAAGCGGCAGCTCATTCTCAGTTCTGGGCTGGTTATTTTGAAAAGTAGTCTGGTTGATTACATGGAAATCAGCTTTTGCCATTTTCCTTGGGTGGTAGTTTTCAAGTCCAAGACGCTTGATCAAACTTAGATACTCTAGAGTTTCACTAGAGCTGTGTGTCTTAGCATTAGTGGACTGCACTTCTTTCAGCTCTGTTTTTGGTAATTCTACTGGTTCAGCTCTTTGACAAACATTTTCTACTTCTTTTGTCATATCCTGTGTCTGCAGATTCTCATTTGTGTCTTCACAGACCCCCTTTATGAGGGAATTCAAGTTTCTTTCTAAAACTTCCCAGTCACTGCATTCATTCTGCTTTTTAAGGATGTTAATAACTTCACTGGACAGTGAGTTTCCCATGTGATGTTTCATAAGTCAAATGCTTGTTCTTCTCCTCTGGAGACACGTCTTTGAATTCAGCTGCTGTCACTGTCAGACCTGTCAACAGCAGGAAAGCCTGAGCTCTGGAAACATCCTGATCCCTAAGAATCAAATATCTCTCATGTGCTTTTTGCATTTCCTGTAACATGAAGTTAATTTCTGGGCACCCGAGGAGATACTGAAAAGTGTTACTGTCCACACGGTATCCTGCACTGGCTGCAATGGAGAGTAATAACAGTTCTATGTCTATCTGCTCTCGGCCCTGTAGAGCCTTCCGCAAGGAACACAAAGCTAAACTCACATCCAAACTGGCCTTCCTTCACTGCTGCTGGGGAGGAGTTAGGCCCATAGGTAACAGCCTGTATGTAATTCTTCATTTCCTGTAGGACTTGAATGAAATCAGCAGATTCAAAAACACGGATAGATTTTTGTGGCTTTTCTTCAGCATGAAAGATCCACTGCATAATGGAGGAAGATTTGGGGAAATTCTTAATTCTTAACTGAATAGACATGAGGGTCCAGAAGGCAGCGCAGCAGAGATTTGGTGGGCATGGTCTTTTGTGCAGGTAAATCTTTGCATAGTAAAACTGTGTTTTCCAGGAAATCCAGAAGAACTTTATCAGACAGGCAGATGTTGATCCAGGTCCTGGTGTGTTTTGTTTTTTCGTTTAGCTTGTCTTTGAAACTGAGTAAAGTCACCAGCTGCTCTTCATCCCCAATAACTTCCCAGGTCTTCTTTTCCTCTAAGAATGATCTAGCCTCATCCACTGCACTGACTAATTCCTCCCCAACCAATATACTTGCACTGAGCTTTGTTAGGGCTTCATAGGCCCTTGTGAGATTGCTGCCCATTTGATAAACATCATTAAAATCGTGTCTGTGATTGGACAGGATTATGTCCCACACTGGAATCAGCTGAGAGCCTCTGTCAATAACAGACCAGGTTTTGTTACTGGCCAGTAGCCCAGATTTCCATGCTGTGAGTGAATCCACTCCAGGTGGGCCGCCTGTCTTGGTCACAAACAGCTGAATCTCTGGTTGGAAGGTTTTTGTATTAGTGCCTTGAAAGGATGTTTTGGAATCTGATTTTGATACATTAACACTTCCTGCAGCATGACAACCAAGCCACCATGGCTGCCCCCAACATAGGAGCTGAGTGCATCAGATGTTTGTTTCTTCACCTCGTCCAGCTGCTCTGCCTGGAATCTCTCAGAAGACGCTTTCCACCAAAATATCCCACCCAAGTGAAGGAGGCCCTAGTTTACATGAGACCCGAATCTCTTGAAGAATTGCCTGCCCCTGCTCTTCAGAATGGTAAGCTTGTCCGGCTCTGGAGTGTGACTCAAAAGCATCTCGATTTCTTTTAATTCTTGCAGCGCTTCACTGGAAAGTCGAAGCTGATCCTTGGGGAAGTAGCATGAGGCCAGTGGGATGTAGTTGTACTGGGTGATACAAAGGAAGGTATGTTCTGAGCAGGACCTGTGGGTGTCTTTAGATGTGCTGTAATCTGAGCTGGTTTCAGCACTAAACCCCCCAAATCCACCTTTGCCTGTGGCACTAATGCTGAAGCCCAGCTTTTCCATGGTCCTGGTGAATGTGGATTCTACTGCAGAAGATGAAAACTTCTTCTTCTCAAACAGGGGCCCTTGCTCTGGACCAAAGAGCTCGAACCCTTCTGGGATGTCTATGAGCTGCTCTCGCTTCTCCACCATCTCCATGAGTTTGTTGGTCTGGTAAATGCCCTGCAGGGCCAGCCCTCCCGAGGCCCGTCTCAAAACTTCCTTGTCAGGGAGATTCTCACTCAGGGACACCGACTCCTCTGGGAGGCTTAATTGCTTGTGCATATTCTCCATGAAAGTTTTCTGAGAGGGAGATCAATACTCTGGGGCTATGCCCATAGCTCCCTGCAGCTCCTCCTCTTTCTTTCTCACAGCTTCCTCATGGTGGCTCCTGCCTTTCTTCTGCATTTCTTTTAATTCCTGCAGTTTCAATTTAGCCTGCTTCTTCCGCATCTCCAAGTGCTTCCCCTGCGGCTGCTTCATTGCAGTCTTGCTGTCTGTCAGGTTACATAGCTTTCTTAATGCCTGCTTTTCCCATGGGTACTGTACGTCACTCTAGTTTTAGGAAGTCGTCATATCTCAGGTGTTCTAAAGCTTGTGGAGACGTCACCCCAAGTTTATCTTGTAGTTTTGGCAGCCAGTGGTGGGTACTCAGTCCCGTTTCAGTGAGTTTCTGTACCAGTTCTTCCATCTCGGTGTGTTTTTCTTCTACAGACACTCCCTGAACTACATCGTTTTGATTTTCCTCCTCTGCAGACATGATTTTAAAAATATAGATTATATCTGTCACTTTTACCAGAGTACATTAACCCTCATGCAAATACGTTTCTGAATCTCGATTTATTGGCATGGTCTGAGATTTCCCAGGGCTCAAACATTACAGTGCTGGTATCCCCACCCTGTCCCAAAGCCCAGTACAATGATACACTAGTACTAAAATTTCTAAGGCACTCACCTCATGGGACTGCGGCTGGCCTGTCCCGTCCTCTTGATGTCTCCTTTTCTGCCAGGGTATACAATAAAGGGTAGACATTTAAATACACTTTAAAAATCTCATCGTTAGTTGTGTCACCTTTTTGCTCTGTCCACTGTTTATTAGGTTAAATGGAATATATGGGCCCAAAGAGTCAAAGGGGTTAACATCGCCCTGAAACTGTCCAGTCCTGAGCAGATTTAAACAAAGTTTGGAGTTTGGTATCCAGAGAGCTCCGCCTGCTCCATGCCATGGCAAACCCTCCATTGCAACCTCGAAACATTTTATTAAAGGTTTAGAAAAGAAAGAAAAAACCAGTTAAAGCCTTGGAAATGTGAACTAGCAAGTAAGGCTCATTTCAACCACGACCCTTGTTCCCGTTCCCTTTAGCTGTACAGAGCTTTTGGAAAGAACCCTCCTTGTCTGACAGTCTCTTAGATGGTATGAAAGATGGTAATTGTCCTTTTGGGGAAAAGAAAAGTAGTTAGTTGAGCTGGGCTGGAGCTGTTGTTGCTGCATTAAAGTCGGATCCTGCTTCCTTTCAAACAAAAGGAGATGAACAGACAGAACGGGGAGAGAAAGGAAGAGCAAAGACAGTAAATCCAGGTTCCACTCTGGTGTTGACTGTCACTTGCAGTCTCACTGTGGAAAACAGGCAAAGCACATGGTCTCACCACCCATTCCAAGACCTGGCAAACTTGTGCCAGCGCTCACTGGGTTGTGTGGGACATTGCTTTTAGTTGGTTTTTAGTAATAGGCTAACAGCCATGGTGCAAAATATGCAGCCTTGGTCGGCTAAGCCAGACTCATATCAGGCAGACGGAAAAAGGAGAGGGCTAGGAAAGAGAAGAAATAAAGTGGGAAAGAAAAAGGAGGATGGGGGTGTGACACAGTTTCACATCCCAGTTGGTGGCTGGGATTTAGTTGACCAGTAGAGGTGGTGATGTTATCAGGGCCCCCTCTCTCTGGCCCCCTCTGGTCCGGGCTTCTCTCAGAATTCAGATGATGAGGGTCCCGGGAGATTATGGGGGTGGCAGCCATGATGGTGAGGCTCACTCCAGTAGCCAATTTTTCAGCCAGTCAGTGACACAGTAGCCAGAAGTCTCTGTTTTTTAAAAGAACCCCGAAAGGGAGTGTTAGGTGGAATAGCTCAGCCCCCACCCCTTTATTTTGTCTACCAATTAAGCCTAATTTCTGACACACCAATTTTAGTTCACTGATCTCTGGTTCCACACTTCTGTTATTTACCAGACATGATCTTAATCATAGAATCATAGGACTGGAAGGGACCTCAAGAGGTCATCTAGTCCAGTTCTCTGCAGGACCAAGCACCATCTAGACCATCTCTGACAGGTGTTTGTCTAACTTGTTCTTAAAACTCTCCAATGATGGAGATTTCATAACCTTCCGAGGCAATTTATTACAGTGCTTCACCACCCTGAGAGATAGGAAGTTTTTCCTAATGTCCAACCTAAACCTCCCTTGGTGCAATTTAAGCCCACTGCTTCTTGTCCTATCCTCAGAGGTTAAAAACAATAATTGTTCTCCCTCCCCCTTGTACAACCTTTTAGGTATTTGAAAACTGTTATCATCTCCCCTCTGTCTTCTCTTTTCCAGACTAAACAAACCCATTTTTTTCAATCTTCCCTCACAGGTCATGTTTTCTAGATCTTTAATAATTTTTGTTGCTCTTCTCTGGACTCTCTCCAATTTGTCCACATTTCCTGAAATGTGGCGCCCAGGACTGGACACAATACTACAGTTGAGGCCTAATCAGCGTGGAGCAGAGCAGAAGAATTACTTCTCGTGTCTTGCTTACAACACTCCCAGAATGATGTTCTCTTTTTTTGTAACAACGTTACACTGTTGACTCATATTTAGCTTGTGATCCATTATGACCCCTAGATCCCTTTCCACAGTGCTCCTTCCCAGGCAGTCATTTCCCATTTTGTACGTGTGAAACTGATTGTTCCTTCCTAAGTTAAGCACTTTGAATTTGCCCTTATTGAATTTCATCCTATTTACTTCAGACTATTTCTCCAGTTTGTCCAGATCATTTTGAATTTTAATCCTATCCTTCAAAACGCTTGCCACCCCTCCCAGCTTGGTATCATCCGCAGACTTTATAAATGCACTCTGTATGCCATTATCTAAATCACTGATGAAGATATTGAACAGAACCAGACCCAGAACTGATCCCTGCGGGACCCCACTCATTATGCCTTTCAAGCATGATTGTGAACCACTGATAACTACTCTCTGGGAATGGTTTTCCAACCAGTTATGCACCCATCTAGGTCATATTTCCCTAGTTTGTTAATGAGAAAGTCATGAGAGACTGTTTCAAAAGCCTTACTAAAGTCTAAATATACCACATCTATCACTTTCCCCCTATCCACAACCCTGTCCTTGAGTCCTATCAGGAGGCCTTTTTGTTTGCCTTAATTCAGTCTTTCTGCCTCTCTTTTGAATCTTTCCACACCAACATTGTTATAAATTATTGTGACAGTTAATGAACTTTCTCTCACTTTTCACAGTTGAACTCAGCATTAGGGTAAATTTGTAGGCTCAGTTATTAGAACATCCATGTATATTCTTGATTCCATTTCTTAGTCTCCCTCTCTCTCTCACCCCGACATGCAGTCTTTTTGTTCCAGTTCCATTTTCTTTCTCTTTTCTGTCTTTAATTCCATCATGCCTCTTCCTCTATTTCTTTTCTCTTCCCTTTTAAATAATTCACCCTTTTACTTAGTTGTCCCTTCCCTCCTCTAGTCTCTGGACTCTCTTCCTACCGCTCAATTTGTTGGTCATTTCTGTTACAATGTTTGTTCCTGATTTTTCTGTTCCCCTTTTCTTCTCCATTCTAGTCTGTTGCCTGGCAACCCCTTTCTTCTGTCCCCCTCCCCAGTTCCTCCTCTCTCCCATTAGGGCCTCCCTGCCTGCTAGCAAGAACCACTCCAATCTGTTTCCATTCCTTTCGGAAAGACTTTTGCTCTGTTTCCCCTGTATCTCTTACCCCTGTTTCTGTCCTCCAAACCCACATCTTTGTTTCCACACCCAAGGCCCTCAAGCTCTGCTGTGTCTTTGTTTTCTTTCCTTCTTCTATCTAGGGTAAAATATGGGGCAAAAAACAATGAAAGCAACCCATGTCCCACTTGGCACATGCCTCCTGGATTGAAGGAAATTCAGGCATTTCAAAATCTGCTAAACATGGACAATGGATGCTGTAGTCTATATGCATGTGTGTGTATGTGTGTGCCTGTGTGTTTGTGTGTGTTTTTCTCCTACATTAGGAATTGGTGGAAGCAATCTTGACATCATTAGCAATTATCTCTAAGAACTCCAGATGAGGTCCCGGAAGACTGAAGAAAGGCAAACATGGCATATATCTTTTAAAAGGGGAACAGCGAGGAACCAGGGAATTATAGACCGGTTAGCCTAACTTTGATACCTGGAAAGATATTGCAACAAATTATTAAACACACTATTTGTAAGCACCTGGAAGATAATAGGATTCTAAGGAAGTCATAATGGATTTGTCAAGAGCAAATCATGCCAAACCAACTTAATTTCCTTCTTTCACAGGTTACTAACTTAGTGGATGGGGGGAAGCAGCTGACATGATACACCTTGATTTCAGTAAGAATTTTGACACTGTTTCTCATGACATTCTCATAAGAAAACTAGGGAAATATGGTCTAGATGAAATTGCTATAAGGTGGGTGCACAATTAGTCGAAAGACTGTGCTGGAAGAGTAGTTTTCTATGGTCTGCTGGCTGTCAAATTGGGAGGGCTTGGATAATGGACTGGAGAGTATGCTAGTAATTTGCACATGATACCAAGCTGCGGGGTGGAAGGGTTGAAAGAACTTAGGAGGTCAGGTTTAAAATTTAAACTGACCTTGACCAATTGGAGAATTGGTCTGAATGCAACAAGATGAAATTCAGTGAAGTGCAAAGTACTTCACTAAGGAAGGAAAAATCACATTCACAACTACAAAATGGGGAATCACTGGCTAGGTGGTAATGCTGCTGAAAAGGATCTGGGGGTCACAGTGGATCACAAATTGAATATGAGTCAATGATGTGATCAAGGCCGGCTCCAGGTACCAGCCGAGCGAGCTCTTGCTTGGGGGCGGCAGATTCTAAGGGGCGGCTTCTGCCCAATCCTAGGGCGGCACGGCCAGCCTTTACTTATTTATTTATTTATTTGCTTTGCCTCTGGGTCCAGTTGACCTGCGCCCTGTTTTTTTTTTGCTTGGGGCAGCAAAAACGTCAGAGCCGGCCTTGGATGTAATGCATCTACAGAAAAGACTAAGAAAAGACTAATATGATTCTGCAATGGATGGTCTACTCAGTCCTGACACAGAGCATAGGGCTGGACTTGACAATTTCTCCAGGTCCCCTTCAGCTGTATATTTCTCTGATACAATGTGTAGCAGGGTTTGAACCCACAATCTTCAGATCCACATTAAAGACTATTTCTACTTCAGCAATAGTGGTAACCAGCAGGGGAAAATGTGCTGTTACTCTCTAGGTGAGCCAGCACTTATAGAGAGACATACACACATTACCAGAGAGTTAGGGTTTGTCTACACTACTCGCTGGATCGACAGGCAGCGATCAATCCTGTGGGGATCAATTTATTGTGTCTATACTAGACACGATAAATCGACCACCGAGCCCTCTTCCATTGACTCTGGTACTCCACCAGCGTGAGAGGCACAGGCGGAGCTGACAGGTGACTGTCAGCTGTTGACTTACTGCGGTGAAGACCCCGCAGTAAGAAGATCTAAGTACGTCAACTTCAGCTATGCTATTCACATAGCTGAAGTTGCTTAACTTACAATGATCTCTCCCAGTAGTGTAGACAAACCCTTAGTCACATATTGGAGAGACAGCAGTGGAACACTGGGTATCAGGATTCCTGGTCTCCGTTCCTGGTTCTGGAAGCAGATTGTGATCTAGTGGTTACAGACAACAAATCCAGATGTAGCCATGCCCCTGTTTGAATAGGTCTGAACCCTCTGGAAGTAAAAGCATAAGCCTCTATTGCATCAGCTGACAAACCAGACCTCCCAACATGGAAATAGTAGCAAAGTTTGTGGGGTGGCTGCCTCACTCCAGGAGAAAAAGGGTTAGAACAGGCCAGAGAGGCTGTACAGACCAGCAGTGAATCAGCAAGGGCCTGTGGGGAGCCAATCAGGGCCAAGATAGAGGCAGCCAATCAGGGCCAGGCTGAGCCCTATATAAAGGCTGCAGCATGGACAGAAAGGGAATCTCAACCTGGCCAGCAAAGGGAGGAGGACTGGCTCCTGAGGTAAAGATGTAGCACCTTGGACAGGTACTACAGGGCTGTGGGCTCAGGAGAGCAGGGGGAGAGCTCCGGTCTGTTACCTGCCAGCTGTGCCCCCTGACAAGAAAGGGCCAAGAAAGTGCAAGGGCCAAGGGGAAGCAGCCCAGGAAACAGAGGCAGAAGAGGGGAGTGAAGGAGAGGCAGTGAGAGGCTGCCACTAGAAGGTCCCTGGGTTGGGACCCAGAAGAGTGGGTGTCCCTGGGTCCTCCCCTCCCCCCTTTACACTGCACCTTGCCACAAAGGAGCATGGCCGGTAGACTGCGTCTTGTCTCTGAAGCAAGGGACTAGACTTTGGGATGGCAGATGGTCACAAAGGGAAGTGTGGACTAGGACTGCTGATAAAACCCCTGGAAACGGGGAGGATGGAGTAGTGGGCATTGCCAGAGGGCAGTGTCCTGAGGAGGACACCACGGTCCAGAGAGCAATGTGTGTCCAGATAGTGGAGACAAAGGTGGAGATAACAGCACAGCAGAGCAGACAACAGGTGAGGCACCATCTGCAGGAGGTTCTCAAGGCCTGGACGTTGCTAATTCCCAGGAGCAACAAGCAGGAGGCACCAGCGGTGATGAGTCCAAACCCATTACACAAAGACAAACCTCTGTATGTGGGCTAGCTACTAGAATGTGACACGGAGTCACACACTGTTAGTGTGGGTTACACCAGCAGTTTAACTGACATGTTCCTTCCAGACAGATGACTAGGGAGGAGTATAAACATATTGCTCGAGCATGCAGGGGTGTAAATAGGAAGGCCAAAGCACAATTGGAGTTGCAGCTAACGAGGGATATGAAGGGTAACAAGAAGGGTTTCTACAGGTATGTTAGCAACAAGGAGATGGTCAGGGAATGTGTGGGCCCCTTACTGAATGGGGGAGGCAAACTAGTGACCGAGGATGTGGAAAAAGCTGAAGTACTCAATGCTTTTTTCCCCCTCAGTCTTCACAGACCAGGTCATCTCCCAGACTGCTGCTCTGGGCAGCACAGTATGGGGGGGAGGTGAGCAGCTCTCAGTGGTGAAAGACCAGGTTCAGGACTATTTAGAAAGCTGGACATGCACAAGTCCATGGGGCCAGATGCACTGCATCCCAGGTGCTGAGGGAGTTGGCTGATGTGATTACAGAGCCATTGGCCATTATCTCTGAAAACTTGTGGTGATCGGGGGAGGTCCCAGACAATTGGAAAAAGGCAAATATAGTGCCCAGCTTTAACGAATGGAAGAAGGAGAATCTGGGGAACTATAGACCGATCAGCCTTACCTCAGTCCCTGGAAAAATCATGGAGCAGGTCCTCACGAAATCCATTTTGAAGCTCTTGGAGGAGTGGAAGGTGATCAGGAACAGTCACTATGGATTCACCAAGGGCAAGTCATGTCTGACCAACCTGATTGCCTTCTATGATGAGATAACTGGCTCTGTAGATATTGGGAAAGCAGTGGACATGATATACCTTGACTTTAGGAAAGCTTTTGATATGGTCTCTCACAGTATTCTTGCCAGCAAGTTAAAGCATGGATTGAATGAATGAACTATGAGATGGGTAGAAAGCTGGCTAGATCATTGAGCTCAATGTGTAGTGTTCAACGGCTCGCTGTCTAGTTGGCAGCCAGTATCAAGCAGAGTCCCCCAAGGGTCGGTCCTGGGGCCAGTTTTGTTCAATATCTTCATTAATGATCTGGATGATGGGATGGATTGCACCTCAGCACATTTGTGGATGACACTAAGCTGGGGGGAGAGGTAGATACACTGGTAGGGATAGGGTCCAGAGTGATCTAAACAAATTGGAGGATTGGGCCAAAAGAAACCTGATGAGGTTCAACAAGGACAAGTGCGGAGTCCTGCACTTAGGACGGAAGAATCCCTTGACCGCTACAGGCTGGGGACCGACTGGCTAAATGGCAATTCTGCAGGAAAGGAGCTAGGGGTTACAGTGGATGAGAAGCTGGATATGAGTCAGCAGTGTGCCCTTGTTGCCAAGAAGGCTAATGATATTTTGGGCTGTATAAGTAGGGGCATTGCCAGCAGCTTGAGGGATGTGATCATTCCCCTCTATTCGACATTGGTGAGGCCTCATCTGGAGTATTGTGTCCAATTTTGGGTCCCACACTACAGAAAGGATGTGGAGAAATTGGAGAGAGTCCAGTGGAGGGCAATGAAAATGATCAGAGGGCTGGGGCACATGACTTACGAAGAGAGGCTGAGGGAACTGGATTTACTTAGTCTGCAAAAGAGAAGAGTGGGATGGAGGGGGGATGCAGATTTGATAGCAGCCTTCAACTACCTGAAGGGGGTTGCAAAGGGGATGGAGCTTGGCTGTTCTCAGTGGTGGCAGATGACAGAACAAGAAGTAATGGTCTCAAGTTGCAGTGGGGGAGGTTTAGGTTGGATATTAGGAAAAAAAATTTCACTAGGAGGGTGATGAAGCACTGGAATGGGTTCCCTAGGGAGGTGGTGGAATCTCCTTCCTTAGGAGTTTTTAAGGTCAGGCTTGACAAAGCCCTGGCTGGGATGATTTAGCTGGGGTTGGTTCTGCTTTGAGCAGGGGGTTGGACTAGATACCTCCTGAGGTGCCTTCCAACCCTGATTGTCTATGAGTCTATGATATATTGTGGCACAGGAAAAAATAAGCCTCTGGGGAAAAATAGGCATAGATTTGTTTACACTGATTGGAAAAAAAAATACATCCTTGTCTTACACTATTATTCACATCTCTCTGAGATGGGTGTTCATCATGACACTAGTGCTTTTGGGGAGCTTTTTTTAATTTGTCTCATGGAAAATGGCCACCATCGCTCATTCCTCTCAATGATGGAGCTGAAGCCAGCAAGATGGCTGCCCTTTCTCTCCTGTTTACAGCACCACAGAACCACAGAGTTAGCAGGGACCAGAGGTCTAGCCCACCTCCCAAGGTGCAAGATTTGTTGTGTATAAACCATCCAAGGCGGATGGCTCCAGCCTCTTTTAAAACCTCCAGTAAAGGAGCTTCCATGACTTCCCTAGGCAATTTGTTCCAATGTCCTACTTACTGGTCTTACTGTTAGGAAGTTTTTCCTGAGATTTAATTTAAATCTGCTTTGCTGTAATTTGATCCCATTGCCTCTTGTCCTGCCCTCTGTGGCAAGAGAAAACAACTTTTCTCCATCTTTTTTATGGCAGCCTTGCACATATTTGAAGTCCGCTATCAGGTCCCCTCTGAATCTCCTTTTTTCCAAACTAAACACATACTGCAGTTTCTTCAGCCTTATGCTCAGATCTCTTTGATCATCTTTGTCACTTGCCTTGGGATCCTTTCCAGTTTCTGTACATCCTTTCTATACACTGGTGGCTAAAACTGAACACGGTTCTCCAGCTGAGGCCTAACCAGTCCCGAGTAGAGTGGTACAATCACCTCCCGTGACTTGCACGCTGTGCCTCTGTTAATCCAATCAAAAATTGCTTTTGCTTTTTTTGCAACAGCATCGCATTGCTGACTCATGCTGAGGTTGTGATCTACCACAACTCCCAGATCCAGATCCAGATCCATCTCAGCAGTGCTGCTGCCAAGCCAGTTGTCCCCCATTCTGTATTTGTGTGTTTGGTTTTTCTTCCCAAAGTGTATCACCATATATTTGCCTTTGTTGAATTTCATCTTGTTGTCTATAGCCCAGTTCTCCAATTTATCAAGATCCCTCAGAATTTTAGCTCCATCCTCCAAAGTGTTGGCAACTCCACCCCCCAGCTTTGTGTCATCTGATAATGTGATCAGTCTGCTCTCTATTTCTAGGTCATTAATAAGGATGTTAAACACCATACCCAGATCCCTGTGGAACCCCACTTGACACCTCCCTCCAATCTGACATAATTCCATCAGTAATTACTCTCTTTGCCTTTGTTTAACCAATTATGTATTCACTTAATGGTAGTTCCACCAAGCCTGCATTTCTCCAGCTTACTTATCTGAAGGTCTTGTGGGACTGCGCCAAAAGCCTGGCTGAAGTCCAGGTATATTATATCCATTGCATTCCCCTTGTCCACCAGACCAGCTACCTGTCAAAGAAGGAAATCAAGCTGCCTTGGCACAATTTGTCCTTAGTAAATCTATACTGGCAGCTAGTGATCACCCCTCCACCCGTCAGGCATTTGCAAATTAAATGTTTGACACCTGCTCTAGTAGCTTCCCTGGTATCGTGGTCAGGCTGACAGGTCTATAATTCTTCCCCCTTTTCAGCCCCGCTACAGTCTTCCAGGATTTCTGCTGTCATCTTAGCTGCATATGGAACTAAGGCTGCCCTTGGTAAAGTCGCCTGTCAAATCCCATTGCTCTCAATGAGATTGAAACCTCCCACTGGCTGGTTCAGGGAGCTTGACAGAACCCAGGGACCATAAGGAGCAGCAGAGGCCCTGTGAGGGGTGGAAAACATGACAGGGAGCAGGGCCCTGAGGGGACCAGGAAGCAGACTGAGGTGAATGCAGAGGGAAAGGAAGAGGCTGAGGGGTGCAGAGGACAGTGATGGGCATGAGTGATGGAGGGGATAGGATGACAGCTCCCCCAGCCTGGGAGCCATGGTGGGGAAGGGAAGACCCCTCAGGGCAGCCAGGAGAAGGCAGCATTGCTGCTGTTGCAAACTCTTACAGATTGCTCACAAGCCATGCTTTAGACACCCGCAGGAGAAGTTGTGGTGATCCTGTGAGAAGCAACTGTGTTCCCATGACCTTCAGGGCTGGGCATGTGAGCAGAACTCAGTGCAAAGTCTTGGTGTGGAGGCCACAGACCTGCCCTGCCTTAATGTATGGACCAAGAGCAGAGAGAGGGTCCTGGGTCTGAAGGCAGGGAATGAGGGGGAAGTCAGGAAAATGGTGCTGCTGGGTCCCAGGGCAGCAGGAGGCAGAGATTTATGGCTGCTGGGTCAAGGGGAGGGATAGCTCAGTGGTTTAAGCATTGGCCTGCTGAACCCAGGGTTGTGAGTTCAATCCTTGAGGGGGCTGCTTAGGGATCTGAGGCAAAATCAGTACTTGGTCCTGGTAGTGAAGGCTGGGGGCAGGACTCAATGACCCTTCAGGGTCCCTTCCAGCTCCATGAAATAGGTGTATCTGCATTTATTATAAGACAGCAGTTCCCCTGTCTTTGGGAAGAGGAGATAGTGAGAGGAGCCCCTATCTGAGCAGGCAGGGAGAAGGATGCTCCAGTACACCTCAACATTTACTGGTCACACACTGGCAGAGGAATGGAAGAGCAATGGTCAGCTCTAGGGCCACCACAGCAGCGGTCTGGCACCAGGGCAACCATAGCAGCAGTCCCTGGGAGAGTGTGTAGCAGCTGGCGGCCCCCAGTGGTCACTCCTGCTGTTAGACCCCACCCAGAGAATGTTTAGTAAAAGTTCAGGACAGGTCACAGCCTTCTGAGAGTTTCTGTTTAGTGCCCATGACCTCTCCCTGACTGTTTCTAAAAATGCCTGTGGCAGAATCTTAACCTTAGGGCTTGGCTACACTTACAGTGCTGCAACTTTCATGCTCAGGGGTGTGAAAAAACACCCCCCTGAGCGCTGCAAGATGCAGCGCTGTAAAGCGTCAGTGTAATCAGGGCAGCAGCCCTGGGAGTGTGGCTCCCAGCCCTGCACGCTACACCCGTAAAGGATGTGGTTTAAGTGCAGCGCTGGGAGAGCTCTCTGCCAGTGCTGCCGCTCTGACCACACTCACACTTCAAAGGGCCACCGCAGCAGAGCTTTGAAATGCCAAGTGTAGCCATACCCTTAATGATCAATCAGCAAGGCATCCATCAGACCCTACGAAAGCTCGTTAAGGATGAGAGTATGACTATATTTGTAACTTGTGCGCAGGTCTTTATAGAATTTCTGTATGCCTGGCTAATCATAACTTTAATTGTAACTTTGATGGTTCTAGTCTGTTTTGCAATTGTGTGTGTGGTCACTATCCTTGGTCTTCCTAGAGGCTCTAAGCCTGAAGCAAGGAGCAGAGGTGACTTTCACTCTGAGCCTGAAACTAGTCATCACCAGAGCCAAACGGTTGGTGGAGTAATACCGCAGTACTAAATTCACTTTAAATAAAATAAAAGGCTACAATCTGTAAGGGCAGAGTGCTAACGTGTGTGCAATTGGCATGTTAAGACACCTCTCAGGGTTAAGGTGACTGCATTACAGAGGTAGCATTCACCTTCATTTTGTACTTCCTGGGGTTCAGAGGTTTAATTTTAGCCACTCTCCACATGCTGGAAGGGCACAAGGCAGCACTTGACAACTTTAGCTCTGTGTTACCAAAGAGTTGGGCAGTTATTTGATTTATAGTGCTCTGGATTTTCAAGGTTGTTTGCAGAGTAAAGCTGTAGAAACTTACTTTAAAAAAATTAAAGCTGAGATTCTCCTTTTGAGAGACTCAGGAACGTCTGTTCTCCCTGCCTTATAACACGGGAACAAGGGGACAATCAATGCACTTAGAAGATCTGGAATCTCTGTCTCCCATGATTTTCCAAGAACACTGGAAAAGGGCAAACATAGTGCCCATCTGTAAAAAGGGAAATAAAGACAACCCAGGAAACTACAGACCAGTTAAAAGAACAGACCAGTTAGTTTAACTTCTGTGCCAGGGAAGATAATGGAGCAAGCGGTTAAGGAAATTATCTGCAAACACTTGGAAGGTGGTAAGGTGATAGGGAATAGCCAGCATGGATTTGTAAAGAACAAATCATGTCAAACCAATCTGATAGCTTTCTTTGATAGGATAACGAGCTGGATTAAGGAGAGCAGTGGATGTTGGAGATTATACCTAGACTTTAGAAGCATTATACGTTCTCTCGCTATGATATCCTTATCGATAACTAAGAAATACAATTTAGATGGGCTCCCTATAAGGGTCGTAATTCTCTGAACGCACTCAGGTGTTTATAATGGCCCCAAATCGGCTGAAAGTATACAGTTGCTGGTCCACTGGGCGTTTGGACCGGCTCTGTTCAATACTTCATCAACGATTAGATTTGGCATAAAAAATACGCTATAATTGTGCGATTTTACCAAAACTGATTGCAACTGCTTTGGCGACAGGTCAAAATTCAAATGATCTGCAGACAAAATTGGAAAATGGTTCTGAAGTAAACCGGATGAAGTTCATAAAGACAATGAAGTGCTCCACTTAGGAAGATACAATCAGTTCACACATACGCATAGAAAACGTCTCAGAAGGAGTATGCGACATAAATCGTTTGGTTCATAGTTAACCACAGCTAAATAGAGTCAACATGCTAATACTGTTGCAAAAAAAGCAAAGATCTGGATCCATTACGTGTGTTGTAAATATGACACGAGAAGTCATTCTTCCCTCTCTTCTGTCGTTACGCCTCAACTGATATCAAGTGTCCATTTCTGGCACCGCAGTCAGAAAGAGCATGGAGAAATTGAGAGTCCAGAGATGAGCAACAGAATGTATTAACAGTCTTGAAAAACAGACCTATGAAGGAGGCGAAAAGAATTGGTTTATTAGTTTGGAAAAAGCAAGACTGAGAGGGCATGATAGCAGTTTTCAGGTATCAAAAGGTATCATCAGGAGGAGGAGAGAACACTTTTCTCGTCATAGAGCTTAAGGTGAACAAACGAGCATGGCTAAACGGCAGCAAGGAGATTTAGTTGACATTAGGAAAAATAGTTCCTAACTGTCGGTGGTTGATCAATGAATAAATTGCCTAGGAGTTTGGTGATCCATCTCTGGAGATATTTAAGAGTAGGTTAGATAAATGTCTATCAGGGATGGTCTAGACAGTATTTGGTCCTGCCATGAGGGCAGGGGACTGGACTCGATGATCTCTTGAGGTCCCTTCCAGTCCTAGAGTCTATGAAACAGCTGATTGGGAGGTACAGGGGGGGAGTGGGAGGTGCTGGTCAGTGGGGCTGCCGGTGGGTGGGAGGCGCTGGGAGCAGGGTGGGGGAGCTGATGGGGGGCTGCTGACGTATTACTGTGGCTCTTTGGCAATGTACATGGGTAAATTCTGTCTCCTTCTCAGGCTTAGGTTGGCCACCCCTGGTGTAAGCTACGCAAGGTTAAATCCATTCAAATGTCAGTCTGCCGCCCACAGACAGACGGTTACTGGAGGGTTCAACAGGACCCTGAAGGTGATGCTGAAGAAGTTTGCGGCCTCACACCCTCTGCCACTGGGACCAACTCTTACCACTCCTACTGCTCCCCATGTAGAAAGTCTCTCAAGCCTCCAGAGGGGATGTTTGAACTGCTGTGTGCAAGACAGCTCCGGGGGATTTTGGATCTCCTGCGTGTAGCCTGGGAGTAATGGGAATGCAGGGCTATAGGCACAGTAGAGTCCTTGCTCCAGCTCTGGAAGAGGCTAAAGGAACTAGAGGGGGTTGCAAAGGAGAACCTCACTTAAGCTCAGCATTGCCAGGAACACTACAACAGAGAAGGCTGATTATGTGAGTTTGAGTCTTGGCAATACCAAGCTCTGATTCAAAGCTATGGGCCAGATGGCAAGGACCATTTGATGTGGTCAGAAGGGTAGGGCCAGTCGATTATGAGATTCATCAACCTGGGAAATGGAAAGTGATGTAGACATGTGCAGAGGTGCGGACTCACCCTTGCAGCGCCTCCTGCTGGTTGTCCTCGGGATTTAGCTCTTTTTCCAGCCAGGAGCACCCTCTGCAGGCCGGTGATCCGCCTGCCCTCTGGCCCCATGTCCCTTCCTGGACGCCGGTGCCCCTTTAACTGGGGTGCTGCTCCCTGGAAGTACCCCACCAATCTGGGTCTCCTCTCCCCAGGGAACCCCCACCCACTATCCCCACCTCACCTTAGTATAAAGTTACTGCCAGTCATCATCTAGCCCCACTCCCTGGGGCAGACTGCAGTATCAGTCACTCATCACTGGCAAGGTTGAGTTGGACCTGCTGCTTTGGCCTACCCTAGGCTGCCCTCTGCAACCCCCAGTACCTATTAGCCCAATGCTAGGCTACAGCCTGGGGCTTTCCAGACTGGAGCTCCTCAGCCTTTCCCCAGCCCTGCTCCACTCAGGTACCCTGTCTCTAGCTGCCTGCAGCCAGGCCCATCTCCCTCTACAGGCAGAAGAAGACTGAGTGGGCTCCTGGCTCACAGCTTCTTATAGGGGCCAGCTGGGCCTGACTGGCGCATGGCCACAGCTGAGCTTGCCTTCCCCAATCAGCCCAGGCTTCTTGCCCCAACCACAGCCCTCTCCTGGGCTGTTTTCCACCCCAAAGGGCAGGAGCAGGTAACCACCTCGCTACACCTAGCGAAGCAGGATAGGCATTTAAGACTATTAAAGAAGGCTGAACAAAGCAAAGCAAACATATTGCAAACCATTCCTTGACATCAAGATGCCTGCATGTCTAGGTGCCTATAGCCCAAGCATTCCTACAGCCGGCGGCAGTGGAAAGAGTAACAGACAAAAGAGGAAGAGATGCGCAAAGAACAAAGCCTACTATGACCAACAAGCTGAAGACCCAGAACTACAACCCAGATACCCTGTAAGGGTCAAATGATTTCCTCAGAACACATCATGCAGTTAGGAGCAACATACACATATTAAACAGATAAATCCTCATCCATAGAATGCAGTAGTAGATGGGCATATATTGCAAAGAAACCACCAGTCCATTCACTCATGAACTCAACACATAAACCTGGACTTGGAGGGCAGTGAAATACACACTCTGCAGAGACAATCAGCAGGACACAGAAGGAACACAGGCCAATGAGTGACCAATAGATGTTGAAACAGATTCTCAGAATGCCACACCACCAAAAGAACCAATTGCAAAGCAGTTTCCTGGCTGTTGTCACAAGAAAGAGCTCTGTTTTAGCCAATGTTAGCTGATGGCTGAACATCATGGGGAGATGTCAGAGAGACAGGCCAAAATTCTAGTTTGAATGGAAGGAGACCGCTCTGGAGCAGGGAGGTAGATCTGAGAGTCATCAGTGAGGAAATGACAGTGGAATTTGTGTTTGCAGAGGAGGTTACCCAAAGATGAAATATGGAGAGAGAAGAGAAGGGCCCAAAGACAGAGTTCTGTGGAACCCCTGTAGAAAGCTGGCAGGGGGTGGAGGGATGAGGTCATTTCTCCAAAGGACAAACTGAAGGAGTAATTACAGACATAGGAGGAGAACCAAGAGAGGATAGACTCAGAAATCAAGGGAGGACAGGATTTCAAGCCAACACCACTCGTGAGGGTGATGAACAGCAGGGAGAGTAATGCACATTGGAAAAAATAACCCCGGCTATACATACAATATGATGGGGGTGAATTTAGCTACAACAAGTCAGGAAAAAGATCTTGGCGTCATCGTGGATAGTTCTCTGAAGCTGTCCACGCAGTGCGCAGAGGTGGTCAAAAAGCAAACAGGATGTTAGGAATCATTAAAAAGGGGATAGAGAATAAGACTGAGAATATTTTATTGCCTTTATATAAATCCATGGTACGCCCACATCTCAAATACTGTGTACAGATGTGGTCTCCTCACCTCAAAAAAGATATTCTAGAAACTAGAAAAGGTTCAGAAAAGGGCAACTAAAATGATTAGGGGTTTGGAGAGGGTCCCATATGAGAAAGATTAAAGAGGCTAGGCCTCTTCAGCTTGGAAAGAGAGACTTAGGGGGATATGATAGAGGTATATAAAATCATGAGTGATGTGGAGAAAGTGGATAAGGAAAAGTATTTACTTATTCCCATAATACAAGAACTAGGGGTCACCAAATGAAATTAATAGGCAGCAGGTTTAAAACAAATAAAAGGAAGTTCTTCTTCACGCAGCGCACAGTCAACTTGTGGAACTCCTTACCTGAGGAGGTTGTGAAGGCTGGACTATAACAGCGTTTAAAAGGAACTGGATAAATTCATGGTGGTTAAGTCCATAAATGGCTATTAGCCAGGATGGGTAAGGAATGGTGTCCCTAGCCTCTGTTTGTCAGAGGATGGAGATGGATGGCAGGAGAGATCTAGGTCCCTCTGTATCCTATCCCTACCCTCCAGCGTATCTACCTCTCCTCCAAGTTTAGTGTCATCTGCAAACTTGCTGAGAGTGCAATCCACGCCATCCTCTAGATCATTAATGAAGATATTGAACAAAACCGGCCCCAAGACCGACCCTTGGGGCACTCCATTTGAAACTGACTGCCAACTAGACATGGAGCCATTGATCACTACCCATTGAGCCCAATGATCTAGCCAGCTTTCTATCCACCTTATAGTCCAATCATCCAGCCCATACTTCTTTAACTTGCTGGCAAGAATACTGTGGGAGACCGTTATCAAAAGCCTTGCTAAAGTCAAGGAATAACACATCCACCTCTTTCCCCTCATCCACAGAGCCAGTTATCTACTCATAGAAGGCAGTTAGGTTAGTCAGGCATGACTTGCCCTTGGTGAATCCATGCTGACTGTTCCTGATCACTTTCCTCTCTAGGTGCTTCAGAATTGATTCCTTGAGGACCTGCTCCATGATTTTTCCAGGGACTGAGGTGAGGCTGACTGGCCTGTAGTTCCCCGGATCGTCCTCCTTCCCTTTTTTAAAGATGGGAACTACTTTAGCCTTTTTCCAGTCATCAGGACCTCCCCCGATCGCCATGAGTTTTCAAAGAGAATGGCCAAAGGCTCTGCAGTCACATCCGCCAACTCCTTTAGCACTCTCCGATGCAGTGAATCCGGCCTCATGGACTTGTGCTCGTCAAGCTTTTCTAAATAGTCCCGAACCACTTCTTTCTCCACAGAGGGCTGGTCACCTCTTCCCCATACTGTGCTGCCCAGTGCAGCAGTCTGGGAGCTGACCTTGTCTGTGAAGACAGAGGCAAAAAAAATCATTGAGTACATTAGCTTTTTCCACATCCTGACACTAGGTTGCCTCCCTCATTCAGTAAGGGGCCCATGCTTTCCCTGACCTTCCTCTTGTTGCTAACATACTTTCTTCTTGTTACTCTAAACATCCCTTGCTAGTTGCAACTCCAGTTGTGATTTGACCTCCCTGATTTCACTCCAGCATGTCCAAGCAATATTTTTATAATCCTCCTTGGTCATTTGTCCAAGCTTCCACTTTTTGTAAGCTTCTTTTTTGCGTTTAAGATCAGCAAGGATTTCACTGTTAAGCCAAGCTGGTTGCTTGCCATATTTACTATTCTTTCTACACTTTTAATGGCCTGGTCGGGGGTGCTCTGGAGTATTTTGTCCCTGAATCTGTGGAGCAGGAGAAGGCACAAGGCTCTTCCAAGAAATGCTCATCTCTAGGACAGGACACGTACACTGGTGACTCACGGGAGAGCCCCAGTCTCCTTCAGCAGCCTCCTACCCACTGTCCTGGGCACGAGCAACAGAGTCAAGCTGCCCCCCCTTCTGCATGCGGGGAGGAAAGGGGCAGTTATTTGGTATTCCCCTCCCCAGGCAGCTCTCCCAGGAAGTGGGATTGAGGCCTAGTTTCCTTAGCTGTCAGCATGGCTGAGTGGGGTGGAGATGGCAGGCACACACAAACACACGTCAAGTACAGACAGAATTCCTGTTTTTCACAGACACTTACCCCAGCATATCAGGGAGGATGTGCTCAGGCCCACTTTTTGTGATTGCCCCTCCCTCCCTCCCTCCCAGCTTTGCCTTAGTAATGCTAAGGCTGGTACAAAGGCCTGCTCATTGCATTTAGAAGAATAATGGATAGTTCATCTCAGTGACTGGCAGTGGCTTGGGCACCTGGCTGGATGCTAAAAATGCCCCTCAACCTTAGGGAGGTCTGTGTTTCGGCAACACTAACAATACTTTTGCCAAGGTCATAAATTGGACAGTGAACTTGTAAACATCTGCTTGAATACATGGTTCACAGCCTCTGCTTCAGGCTACAGGGCACCAGGCCCCGTGATCTCTCTCTTTCCTACTGAGTGAACGATCAGATGCTGCAGCAGCAACCATCACAGACAAAGCAGTGAAGCCTTTCGGCCAGCATAGTATCCCAACCAGTGTAGTTTCAGGCAAGAGACCCAGCTTACTTGCAGTGAATTTGTGCAATTTGTCTAGGGGTGGGAAATCAGTCACCCCACGTCATCACTGTAGTAGGCAAGACTATTAAAGGAAGCGGAACAAAGCAAAGGAAGCCTGTGGCAAACCATTCCTGAATGGAGAAACATGCCCACAAAAGGCCCTGATAGCAACCCAGTACAACATTGGACATCACAATGCCTGAATGTCTTGGTGCCTGTAGCCCAAGGGTTCCTACAGCCGGCGGCAGTGAAAGAGTAACAGACAAAAACGGAAGAGAGATGTGCAAAGGACAAAGCCTACTATGACTGATAAGCTGTCCCACATCCTGCCAGGTCTCACTTTGCTAGTATTTACACAGTTGACCTGACACCCTAGTCAGAAATTTGCTTAGCCAACTGTCACTGACTCACAGATTGTGCCCACTTGTGGCTCCGTGAGGTCCGTGGGGGTGCCCCTCTCAGTGCAACAGCCCTTCTTGGAGGTCCACTCTCTCTCGGGATCAGGCCCCTCCACCTTCTTGAGCCGCACCTCTCTGAGCCTTAGCACACCTGTTTCTCGCCGTGGGCCCCCTCAGGGAGTCCATGTGCTCTGGACTCCCCAGGCCTCCTCACCCCCAAAGGAACTGATGCAACCCTGTTCTCTAGACTGGAAAATCAGCAAAGAATCCTGTGGCACCTTATAGACCAACAGAGGTTTGTTAGTCTATAAGGTGCCAAAGGATTCTTTGCTGCTTTTACAGATCCAGACTAACACGGCTACCCCTCTGATACTCTAGACTGGAGTGACTCTCAGCCAGCGTAAAACAGGAGGGTTTATTGAGCGTTGAACACAGCACAGGAAACTTTCAGGGCCTCAAGCCTGGCCTCTCTCAGCACAGCATATCCCAGTCCTTCTGCATCCAGGTGGGCTCTGCCTGCTCCCCCTCTCCAAGCCAAAAGCCCCCCTGCTTTCCAGCTGGGCCTTTGATATCCCCGGCCCCAAGCCCCCTCTCTCCATTGTCTTCTCCCCAGGTAAACAGGGTCGTAAACAGGATGGCCTGGGTCTCTTCTCCTCTCAGCCCTCCCCTGGCTGGAACCGGCTGGTCAGGTCACTGGGGTCGTCTCTCTGCAGCCCATTGTCCTCCCACTGGCCAGAACCAGCTGTGTCTCCTGAGTCGGGTCTCTGGGTCACCAGGTCACCAGTCGCTGGGGTCTCCATCCTCCAGGCCATCGGCTGGGGTCCCGAGTTCCTCTTGGTCCTCTGTAACAACAAACTCCCTCTCCCCTCCCCTCGTTAAACCAGTAACACCCGGGGACACTGAGTCCCACCCCCGGTGCATGCAAACCCTGGAAAACATAGAAGACCCCAAGAAAACCCCCCACTTCGTCACATCTCTCCCCGCTTCGTGGCTGAATGGAGCAGGGTCACTTACAGGGGCGGCTCCAGGCCCCAGCATGCCAAGCGTGTGCTTGGGGCTGCAAGCTGTGGAGGGGGGGGAGCGTTCTGTCACCGCCATGAGGGTGGCAGGCAGGTTGCCTTTGGTGGCTTGCCTGCAGAGGGTCCGCTGGTTCCGCGGCTTTGGCGGACCTCCCACAGGCAAGCCACCAAAGGCAGCCTGCCTGCCGTGCTTGGGGCGGCAAAATGCCTTGAGCCGCCCCTGGTCACTTAGCCAGTGACCTGGGGAAGTTCAGGACCCCCACCCCATGATAAAGCATCAGCTATAACATTGGCACTCCCCCTCACATGAACCACCTCCATGTCATACCCCTGGAGGAGCAGGCTCCATCTCAGCAGCTTGGCATTAGCCCCTTTCATTTGATGTAGCCACATCAGGGGCGAATGGTCAGTATACACGGTGAAGAGCCGCCCAAATCGATACAGCTGCAGTTTTTTGAGGACCCACACCATGGCCAGGCATTCCTTCTCTATGGCTGCATAGTGCTGCTCCTGGGGCAGCAGCTTCTTGCTCAGATACACAATGGGGTGTCTCTCCCCCTTAGTATCAGTTTGCATCAGCACTGCCCCTAGCCCTGTGTCCGAGGCATCGGTGAACACCAGGAAGGGTTTATTAAAATCATGGTTTACCAGCACCGGGCCCTGGATAAGTGCCCCCTTCAGCACACAGAGAGCCCTCTGGCACTGGTCGGTCCAGACCACCTTGTCTGGCTTTCCCTTCCTACACAGCTCCGTGAGAGGAGCTGCCAGGGAGCTAAAGTGGGGCACAAACCTCCGGTAGTACCCAGCCATCCCAATGAAAGCCTGGACCTGCTTCTTAGTCTGGGGAGCAGGCCAGTCCTGGATCGCCTCCACCTTGGCTGGCTCTGGCTTCAGGTGACCACCCCCAACTTTGTGGCCCAGGTATGAAACCTCTGCCATCCCCACCTTGCACTTTTCAGCTTTTATAGTCAGTCCTGCATCCTGGAGGCGACCCAGCACCCTCTTCACCTGGGACACATGGTCTTCCCAGGTCTGGCTAAAGACACAGATATCGTCAATGTATGCCAAAGCAAAGTCCTTCATCCCCCTTAGCAACTGATCCACCAGGCGCTGGAAGGTGGCAGGTGCCCCCTTGAGACCAAAAGGCAGGACCAGGAACTCGAAGAGCCCTATTGGGGTGGTGAAGGCAGATTTCACCCGGGCCTCCGGATCCAAAGGCACCTGCCAATAGCCTTTGGTAAGATCCATGGTAGTGAGGTACTGGGCACCCCCCAACTTGTCTAGGATCTCATCGGTCCTAGGCATGGGGTAAGCATCGGACACTGTGATGGCATTGAGCTTCCGATAGTCCACACAGAACTGGATCGACCCGTCCTTCTTGGGTGACAGCACCACAGATGAGGCCAGGGGCTGGTGGACGGCTGGATCACCCCGAAAGCCAGCATATCCCCGACCTCTCTCTCCAGGTCCTGGGCTGTTTTCCCAGTGACCCTGAATGGGGAACACCTGATGGGAGGGTTGGTTCCCGTCTCCACCCGGTGGACAGCCAAGTTAGTGAGCCCAGGCCGGTTGGAAAACAGCTGCCGGTATGAATGCAGCACCTCTCTGATCTCTACCTGCTGGGCAGGGGTTAGCTGGTCAGAGAGGGGAATTGATTTCAGTGGGGGATTAGCCTCTGCCTCAGGGAGGAGTCCCACCAGGGAGTCCTCTCCCTTCTCCTCCCACTGCCCACACGCAGCCAGCACCAATTTCTCCCTGTCCCAGTACGGTTTCATCATGTTGACATGATACACCCGGTGGTTGTGTGCCTGGCTGGACAGTTCCACCATATAGGTCACCTTGTTTACCTTTCTGATGACCTTGAAGGGGCCGTCCCAGGCAGCTTGCAGCTTGTTCTTCCTCATGGGGATGAGGAGCATCACCTGGTCCCTAGTAGCACAGGAGCGGGCACGTGCTGAGCGGTCGTACCAGACCTTCTTCTTCCTCTGGGCCCTTGCTAGGTTTCCCCTGGCCAAGCCCATGAGCATTTCCTGGAAAGCCAGTACATACTCCACCACTGATTCCCTTTTGGGAGAGGCTTTTCCCTCCCACTCAGCCCTCATCAAGTCCAGGGGTCCCCTCACCTTCCCCCTGTACAGCAACTCGAACGGGGAGAACCCTGTGGATTCCTGGGGCACTTCCCTATATGCGAACAGCAGGTGAGGTAAATACTTGTCCCAGTCCTGTGGATGCTGGTCCATAAAGGTTTTCAGCATCCTCTTTAGGGTCCCATTGAATCTCTCCACCAGCCCGTTGGACTGAGGGTGGTAGGCTGAGGTCCAGGCGTGTTGGACCCCGCACTTCTCCCACAGGCACTGGAGCAGAGTTGACATGAAGTTAGACCCCTGGTCTGTAAGGACCTCCATGGGGAACCCCATCTTCAGCAGAGTGGTCAGCAGTGCGTCTGCCACGGTGTCTGCCTCAGTAAAGGCAGGGGCGGCTCTAGACATTTCACCGCCCCAAGCACAGCGGCATGCCAGGGGGGGCGCTCTGCCAGTTGCTGGCCCCGCGGCACCAGTGGACCTCCCGCAGGCGTGCCTGCGGAGGGTCTGCTGGTCCCGCAGCTCCACCGGAGCCGCAGGACCAGTGGACGCTCCGCGTTCTTAAAAAAAATGGAGCATTTTAAGCATCCTCTGCCCCTCCGTGGCTCCCACAGATGAGCCCACCCAGGCGGTTAGCTGGGGGAAGCCACAGGGTTACAATTTAACCCCACTTTTCCAGTCAAACTGACTCTTGCAGCAGCCAAAACAGAGGTTTATTAGATGCAGAAACAGGGTCTAAAATAAGAGCTTGTAGATACAGCGAAGATTGCAGAACCTCGGTTACACCCTTAGTCCGTTCTGGGGGCAGTGAGCCACTAGACCCCCACAAACAAAGTCTGAGCACTTCACTCCTTGGTCCCCAGCAGCTCCAGATAACCACCCCCTCCAGCCCCTCCTCTCTTTGCCCTCAGACCCTTTCCCGGCCAGGTAGGTCACATTAACCCTTAACTTTGTCTCCAAGACCTTCAGCTGGCACCTTTGCAGAGGAGGGGCCCAGGGTCCAATCACCTTGCTAGGAGGCAAGTGCAAGGCATTAGGTGCACGGCCCTGTCCTTCCTGTAGCACTCCCAACACCTATATGCAAACAGCAAAGGTACTGGGTAAATACTTGTCCCAGTCCTGCGATTGCTGAGTTCCATAAAGGTTTCAGCATCCCTTTAGGGGGTTCCCATTGAATCAGTCTCCACCAGCCCGTTTGACTGTTGGGTGGTAGGCTGAGGCCCAGGTGTGTTGGACCCCACACTTCTCCCACAAGCACTGGAGCAGAGTTGACATGAAGTTAGACCCCTGGTTCTGTAAGACCTCCTTGGGGAACCCCACTCTGCTGAAGATGGTCAGTAGTGCGTTTGTGGTGTGCTGGAGCCTGGAGCCACCCCTGGATAAAGGACAAGGCCACCGCTGCGGGACAGCGCGTAGAGAAATCCACTATCACCAGGATGTGTTTCTTCCCTGCCCAGGTGACCCTGCTGAGGGGCCCCACTATGTCCATGGCCACCTTCTGGAAAGGCTCCTCTACGATGGAAAGGTCTCAGTGGTGCTTTACCTTTGTCCCGGGGCCTTCCCCACCCTCTGGCAGGAGTCACAGGACCTGCAATACTGTTGGACAGCGACAAAGAACCCAGGCCAGTAAAAGTGCTGCAGCAGCCTCTGCCTGGTGCGCCGGATGCCCTGATGGGAATATTGTGGGTCAAGTACAACAGTGTGTGGCGGTACCTCTGGGGAACCACCAACTGCCTCCCACCTGTCCAAGGTTCAGTTTGCCCCGAACCAGCCCATTCCTGGTACAGGAATCCCTTCTCCCACAGGAATTGCTCCTGGTGGTCCTCCCCCTGGCACCCTGCCCCACTGTGGCCCACCAGGGCCCTCAGTTTCTCCAAGGATGGATCCACCTGCAGCTCCATTTGGAATTCAGCTGCTGGGTTTGAGGATACAGCTCTGGCTGGTGGTGCCTCAGTTTCCCCACCCTGGGACGGAGGTGCCAGCCCAGCCCCGTCGAGCCCTACCCTCAGCACTTTGGGCCCCACCCCTCGAGAGGTCCTGCAACCCTCGCTGGCTCTAGGTCTGGCTCTGGGTAAGCACCAGGGCACTCTGAGTGCCATCAGGCCAGTTCTCCAAGTCATTCCTCATTAGCACCTCGGTAGGCAGGTGATTGTGCACCCCGACCTCTTTGGGTCCCTCCTTAGCCCCCCATTTCAGGTGTATCCTCGCTACAGGCACCTTGACGGGGCCCGACCACTCCCCTCAGGGTCATGTAGGCATCGGGCACTAGCTGGTCTGGGTCCACCACCTCGGACCGTGCCAACATTACCTCGGTGCCCGTGTCCCAGAACTCCTGAACGCTCCTTCCCCCCACCTCAATGGGGATGATGTGACGATAGTCCCCCGGGGCCTGTCCCACGCTCACCCGGCGGATGGAGTACGGCTGCTCTGGACCTGGGGCCCTGCCTTCCCCTGCTGGCCTGGTCTGGCGGTCCCCTCCCCCTGGCAAAGCCCTCTTGACTGCGGCCCCCTGGCCTGGCAGTGCTCCCTCTCGGTGGGCTTCCACCCAGTTAACACCCCTCGGGTACTGCTTGGCTGTCATTTCCTTCATCTTCAGGCACTGGGCCACCTTGTGCCCCTTTTGGCCACAGTAATTACATTTCAGGCCCCTCAAGTCCCATGCGGGGGGGTCAGTCAGCCCCGGCATTCCCAGACATGCCTGATCTGGGCTTCCTGGAGTCCCATCTTTGACAGATCTCTGGGTGACTCCCCTTCTGAGCCCCCAGTGTGGGCCTTCCTCCTGCCCCCGATCTGCTGTCCACAAACTCATCCACCAGTGCCCCTGCAGTACGCAGATCCCTGGGCTTCCGGTCCACTAGCCACATCTTAAGGTCTGGAGGGCAGATGTCATACAGCTGCTCCAACCTCACCAGGTTATATATGTCCTCTGCGGTGGTGGACCCTGCACCCTTCCCCCACTTGCGGAGATATTCCCACAGCAGGTTGGTGACCTCCTTGTAAGTGACATCTGAGATCTTGCCTACACCCTGGAATCGTTTCCTGTTCGCCTCGGGGGTCAGTTCAAACTTCAGCAGCAAAGCCTGTTTGAACAGGTCGTAGTCCTCCGTCTCAACACCATCCATTTGGCTGAACCCCTCTATGGCCTTGGGACCCAGCAGGGGGGTCAGACAGCGCAGCCTGTCTGTGGGGTCAATCTGGTTCAGATCACAAGCCTTCTCAAAGGCTGTGAGATAGGCATCAATATCCCCCCCCTCCATGAACTGGGGCAGCAGTTTGGTGTCCAGAGTCCCCACACCACTGGAGTCTCGGGGCCCTTCCCCACTTACCCCCCGGCAGGCCCTCTTGGCCCGCCGCTTCTCCATCGCCAACTCATGTTTTCTCTGTTCTGCACGGTCCTCTCGTTCTCTCTCTCTGTCCACCAGCCTTCGTTCCTCCAGCGCCAGCTCCTTCGCTTTCAGCTCCAGCTCTAGTTTCCGCAGCTCCTCGAGGGAGAACCTGACTGGGGTCTCCCTGTGCTGACTGGGGAGTTGGGTCTGACACCCTTCCGGTCACTACACAGACTGTCCCCATGGCTACTCCCCAGCTCACCGGGCACCTCAGGAGACCCCCTAGGGTCTGGAGCCTGTTCCTCAGACTGGTCAGTCTCTACAAGCTGAGCAATCAGCAGCTCCTTAGTGAGCCTCCCCACGCTCAGCCCTCTCTCCCAGCACAGACCTGCCAGGTCGCTCTTATGAAGCTGGTTCTAGGCCATTTCCAGGCTGGTTCCGTTCAATACCCTCGTTCTATCGCTGGCAGCCACTTACTGCAAAGCACCTGCGCCCGCAGCCAAACGTCTACAGGGTGCATCTGCCAACCATACTCTGCTACTACGTTGTCTTGGACTCACAAATCGTGCCCACTCTTGGCCCCGTGCGGTCCGTGGGGGGTTCCCCTTTCAGTGCGACAGCCCTTCTTGGGGGGGGTCCACTCTCTCTCAGGGTCAGGCCCCTGCACCTCCTCAAGTTGCACCTCTCTGAGCCTTAGCACACCTGTTTCTCGCCGTGGGCCCCCATCAGGGAGTCCACACGCTCTGGACTCCCCGGGCCTCCTCACCCCCAAAGGGGTTGATGCAACCCTGTTCTCTAGCTCAGAGTGACTCTCAGCCAGCATAAAACAGGAGAGTTTATTGAGAGTTGAACACAGCACAGGAAACTCTCAGGGCCTCAGTAACACCCGGGGACACTGAGTCCCACCCCCTGTGCATGCAAACCACTGGAAAACAGAGAACCCGCCCCCTTCGTCACACCAACAGATTATATTTTTCACCCTTTCTAAGAACACTGCGGTTTACAAGAAATCAGGGGAAGTTATTGGTAAGCTACGGAAACTGAAACTGAAACTTTGCTGTATTGTTAGAATATAGCTATTCAGGCCTGCCTGTGGAGGCCTAGACTTTCAGAGCTTGGGTGTATTTTTATCACTGAACTAGTTACAGAGGTGTAATTATTACAGTATGTTAGGGTTGGTTCGTTAAACTTCAGTAAAATGATTGGTTTAGGTATAGCTGAGCATATTACTGTATAAACCAGGGTCAAACAAAGTGGGGGGAAGGGAAGTTGGAATCATGTTTGCTGGGGAGGGGGAAATGAGAACAAGGAATAGGGAATAGGGAACAGGGTCACGGGTTCTGCGGCGTCAGAGCTGGGAAGGGGGACGCGGGGTAAACGCTCTGCAGCGTCAGAGCGTTTAAGGGCCACAGGGATCCGCATGCTGCTCTCGCCCGCAGGCACTGCCCCCCCAGCTCCCACTGGCCATGGTACCCAGCCAATGGGAGTACGGAGCTGGTGCTCAGAGCAGGGGCAGCACGCGGAGACCTGTGGCTCCCTAGCTTAAGAGCTGGACCTGGCTGCTGCTTCCGGGGCCCAGTCCAGTGCCAGGACAGGTAGGGAGTAGCCTGCCTTACACTCACAGCACTGCCAACCAGACTTTTAATGGCCCGGTCGGTGGTACTGACCAGAGACCCAAGGGTCCCTTTTCCACCAGGCGTTCCGGCCTAAAACCAGACACCTGGCAACCCTACCTGCCATTCAAGCAGGCAGCAAACCCCACTTTCCTGCAGCTCACAGATTCAGGGACAGAATACTCCAGAGCTGGTTATTCCTGGAGCGGGAGAAGGCACAAGGCTCTTCCAAGAAATGCTCAAGATACCTGCACTGGTGACTCACGGGAGAGTCCCACTGTCCTTCAGCAGCCTCCCACCCACTGTCCTGGGCACAGGCAATGGAGTCAAGCCACCCCCCTTCTGCATGGGGGGAGGAAAGGGGCAGTTATTTGGAACGCCCCTCCCCAGGCAGCTATCCCAGGAAGTGGGATTGAGGCCTAGTTTCCTTAGCCGTCAGCATGGCTGGGTGGGGTTGGGTGCGGGGGTAGCAGGCGCGTGCACACGAACCCACCCGTGCGTGCACACACACACACGAGACGTCAAGTACAGACAGAATTCCTGTTTTTCACAGACACTTACCCCAGCATATCAGGGAGGATGCGCTCAGGCCCACTCCTTGTGATTGCCCCTTCCTCCCAGCTTTGCCTTAGTGATGCTAAGGCTGGTACAAAGGCCTTCTAAATGCAACGAGCAGAATAATGGATAGTTCATCTCAGTGATTGGCAGTGGCTTGGGCACCTGGCTGGATGCAAAAAATGCCCCTCAACCTTAGGGAGGTCTGTGTTTCGGCAACACTAACAATACTTTGCCAAGGTCATACATTGGACAGTGAACTTGTAAACATCTGCTTGAATACATGGTTCACAGCCTCTGCTTCAGGCTACAGGGCTCCAGGCCCCGTGATCTCTCTCTTTCCTACACAGTGAATGATCAGACACTACAGCAGCAACCATCCCAGACAAAGCAGTGAAGCCTTTCAGTCAGCATAGTATCCCAACCGGTGTAGTTTCAGGCAAGAGACCCAGCTTACTTGCAGTGAGTTTGTGCAGTTTGTCTAGGGATGGGAAATCAGTCACCCCACATCATCACCGTACCACAGCCAGTCCAATGGCAAAGCAGAATCAGCAGTTAAGACTATTAAAGGAGGCGGAACAAAGCAAAGGAAGCCTATGGCAAACCATTCCCGAATGGAGAAACGCCCACAAAAGGCCCTGATAGCAACCCAGTACAACACTTGATATCATGATGCCTGAATGTCTTGGTGCCTGTAGCCCAAGGGTTCCTACGGCCGGCGGCAGTGGAAAGAGTAACAGACAAAAAAGGATGAGAGATGCACAAAGGACAAATCCTACTACAACCAACAAGCTAAAGACCCCCCAAAACTACAACCCAGATACCCTGTGTGACGTTATTGATATAAACTGGGACCATATGGAACATGGGTTGCAACCAAGGTTCTGTAGTGGCACCAAATCCTATGTAAAGGGGGTCATATAAGGTGTCTAAGACCAGGTTATGGGTTACTGGTTATGATTATGCTGTCTGTATGTCTGTATCATTTTTAGTAGTTGAGGTTATGAAATTGGCTTGTTGCGTCTGTTTTCGACATTGTGCCTGTGTTACTGGAAAAGAAGCCACAACAGTTCGTTAGCTCAGCTATCGCCTCTTATGCTCATAAGGACTATCAACTACACAACTGACATCGAAGAGAAGACGGATACACCTGTGACTCAGCGGATGAATGACGAAATTGGACCATGTGACGCAGACTTCTTATATGCTGTAACTATTCCAGAGTAGGAACAAAGAAGTGTTCTCTACACCTGGAACAGCTATATTAAGTGCGGGAGCCACCATCTCCATTTTTGCTTCAATCACTGCTTTTACTCCTGGAGGTCTTTGCTGCAAAGCTCTACACAGGGACTGATGTAACCCACTCCCAGCCGGGATGTACTCCAGAGACTTAATTTGAACCTGCATGTTACTTCTATCCTGCTACAAGCTGACACTCAAAGCTTTCCATTACAGATGTAATTGTCCAGTTAACCAATTCTAGCTCTCATCTATCCTTTTCCTTTTATGAATACTTCTAAGACCTTTAGATTTTAGATCTAAAGGGATGGCAACGCGCGGGATGTGGGTAAAGATGGTGAATGTGATATTACCTGGTCTGGAGCTTGGTCCTTTGGGATCGAGAGAACCTTTTTCTTTTACTGGGGTGTTGGTTTTCATAACCATTCATCTCCAGGACGTGTGGAACTGGTGGTGATACTGGGAGACTGGAGTGTCTAAGAAAATTGCTTGTGTGACTTGAGGTTAGCCAGTGGGGTGACACTGAAGTCATTTTTGTCTGGCTGGTTTGCCTTACCTTAGAGGTGGATAAACCCCAGCCTTGGGCTGTGACTGCCCTGTTTGAGCAATTGGTCCTGATTTGGCATTCTCAGTTGGGTCCCGCTAGAACCACATCCTCACACTGTGTCAGGGTCAAATGATTTCCTCAGAACACATCATGCACTTGGAAGCAACCTACATGTGTTGAACAGATAAATCCTCTTCCATATAATACAGTAGTTGATGGGCATATATTGCAAAGAAACCGCCAGCTCATTCACTCATTATGAACACAAGACACAAACATGGACTTGAAGGACAGTGAAACACCTCTGTTGAGACCTGATCAGCAGGACATGGAAGCACACAGGCCAGTAAGTGACTAATGGATGTTGAAACAGACTCTCAAAATGGCACACCACCAAAAGAACCAATTGCAAATCAGTCTCCTCTTGTCACAAGAAAGAGCTCTGTTTTAGCTGTGTCGAGATTCAGCTGTGGCTGGACATCATGAGGCGATTCAGAGGGACAGGTCAAAATTCTAGTTTGGATGGAAAGAGACTGCTCTGGAGTAGGGAGGTAGATCTGTGAATCCTCAGCGTGGAGATGGTAATGGAATTTGTGTTTGCAGAGGAGGTTACCCAGAGTTGAAGTGTGGAGAGAGAAGAGAAGGGGCCCAAAGACAGAGTTCTGTGGACCCCCAGCAGGAAGTTGGAGGGGGTGGGTGGGATGAGGCGGTGCCTCCAAAAGACAAACTGAAGGAACAATTACAGAGGTAGGTGGAGAACCAAGAGAGAACAGACTCACAGAAACCAAGGGAGGGCAGGATAAGACACCACTAGAGAGGGTGAACAGCAGGGAGAGGCTGGGGTGAGGAAAGACTCAGGTCACAGCCATGCGATCCCACTTTGGCACATACATGTCAGAATGGGCCACTTAAGTTGTTGCTGGTTCTTAATATTAAACACAAATGATGAGGCTAGCAGATATTACTGCCCCACATATTCTGAGCACCCTGGAGGATGTGGGTCCTCATGCAGGATTTAGATGAGAACAGAGAACGGCTTGGTAGTCCAGGATAAGGAGGCTGTTCCATGCATAGACGACAGCCTGAAAAGAGTCAAGGAGCAACAGAGTATTTATAGAGCTGCTCAATAGGCTCTCGCTATTAGAACACGTCATGAAACAAGTCTTTCTGTGATGTTAAGTTACATCTTTTTTCCATTCAATTTTAAACAGGAAAGTTCTGCCAGGTCTCACTTTGCCTAGTATTTACATGCCTGATCATACACACTAGTCAGAACTTTGCTTAGCTAACAGATTACATTTTTCACCCTTTCTATGAGCACTGTGATTTACAAGAAAGCAGGGGAAATTATTGGAAAGCTCCCAAAACTGAAACTGAAACTGCAATTTTGCTGTATAAATAGCCTTGCAGAGTCACCAGTTTGAGAAAGGGGAAGGAGCGGAGGAAGTACTGAGCAAAGCAGAGAGCTGGGAAACGCTGGTGATATAAGGTACTGTGCTGGCTTTTGGGAACCGAGTAATTCTCACAGGCAGGATTTAGATGAGAACAGTGATCCACTCCATTCAGTCTCCTGTCTCTGATAGTGGCCGGTAGATGCTTCAGAGAAAGATGCAAGAAGTGAGCAATTAATTATGGGATAATCTCTAGTGTAAATTTCTTCCTAGTCCCCAGCCAGGCAGTTAGAGGTTGGCTCCTGACTTGATATAGGAGGTTCTTGTCCCTTCCAAACTTTTGTTTTTAAAATCCCTGCTATTGTAATGCTGGCAGTTCTCATCATCCAGATAAATGTCCAGATCTTTTCTGAGTGCTACTAAGCTCCTGGGGACAGATTTTCAAAGCTATTGAGATGCCTAAAGATACAGATAGAGGTCTTGGGGGATTTTCAACAGCGCCGAGGTTCTGATTGATCTGTCTGTGTGTTTTGTGATCTGTTTTCTACCCACCCTTGTTTTTCTCTACTGCACTAATGGTTCTAGGGTGCTGGGGCTTTCCCAACATTGGACAACACTTACCACAGAGTTATCCACTTTCCTGTTGGTTTGCTGGTGATGGGTGACCTGAGGGAAACTGGAGAAGAAAACTATTCAAATCACCGAAGTGTGCTGTGTAATAGAGAGCAGTGACCTGGGTTCAACAGCTAACCAGGAGGGCCAATGGGAAGATCTGAGTTCAGAGATTATCTGACAGGGCAAAGGGGGACACCTGGGTTCAGGAGCAGGCTGTGGGTCAGGGATGCTAACAGTGGAGGGGCCCCTCATATCAGAACTAGCTGGCACAGAGGTGGTCAAACTACAGCCCGGGGGCCACATCAGGCCCTCCAGATGTTTTAATCTGGCCCTCGAACTCTCGCCAGGGAGTGGGGTCTAGGGCTTGCCCCGCTCCATGTGGCTCACAGAAGCAGAGGCATGTCCCCTCTCCAGCTCCTATGTGTAGGGGCAGCCTGGGGGCTCTGCACACTGACCCTGCCCCAAGCGCTGCCCCCACTACTCCCATTGGCCAGGAACCGTGGCCAATGGGAGCTGCAGGGGTGGGGCCTGCGGACAGGGCAGTGTGCAGAGTCACCTGGCCACCCCTCCATATAGGAGTCAAAGTGGGGACATGCCGCTGCTTCTGGGGGCTGCTTGAGGTAAGCACCACTTGGAGCTTGCACCTTGACTCCCCCACATTCCCCAACCCCCTGCCCCAGCCCTGATCACCTTCCCGCCCTCCAAACCCCTCCATCCCATCCCGGAGTAACCTCCTGAACCCCCAACCCCTCATCCCCACGCCAGAGCCCTCCCCCTGCCCCTCTGCCCCAGCACTCCAAACCCCTGCCTCCGTCCAGAGTCCCCTCATGCAGCCTGAACTCCTCCTTTCTGGCCCCATTCACAGCCCACATCCCCAGCCTTACCCGCTCTGTAACGATGCTAGTTCTGGCAGAACCCAACTGAGAGTCCCAATTCAGGACAAATCGCTTAAAACGAGGCAGTCACAGCCCAAGGCTGGGGTTTTTCCACCTCCTAAGGCAAACCAAACCAGCCAGACAGAGAGGACTCTGGTGTCACCCCTCTGGCTAACCACAAGTCACACAAGCAATTCCCTTAGACACTCCAGTCTCCCAGTACCACCACCAGTACCACTCGTCCTGGGGATGAATGCAGGGCCGGCTCTAGGTTTTTTGCTGCCCCAAGCAAAAAATAATTTGGCTGCCCCTCACCCCAGACCTGGGCTCTCCTCCCCCCACCAGTGCCTCCCCCCCCACACCCTCTGCACCCCAGCTCTGGGCTCCCCCCCACAAACGTGAGCTCCTCATTCACCACCGCAATCCCTATTCACACTTGCAGCGGGGATCAAACCGTTTCTCCTATTTTTATTTCACTTTAGTATAAATCTCACCCCCATCCCCCGCAACCCCATCTTAAGTGCTCCAAATGCACATGGAGGGCACAGGACTAACACTCAGACCTTGTACCCAGGAAGGGCTGGGGATCCAGTAAAGAGGGTTCAGGCAGCGGAGCGGGTGTGGGGGCACTTGGGGGCTCTACGCTGGCAGAAAACTGGGGTGTGATGTACTCACGAAGGAGGGTGCAGGAGGATGGGGGATGAGGAGGGTTGCGGGAGGAGGCGTGCAGGGGAGGGGAGGTGCGGGAGGAGAGGGCTGCGGAAGGGGGAGCAGTGGGAGGAGATGGCTGGGGGAGGTACAAGGGGAGAGGTGCGGGTGTGGGGTGCTTGGGGGCTCTACGCTGGCAGAGAAGCAGGATGCGATGTACTGGTGGAGGAGGAGAGGGGGAATCAGGAGGGTTGCGGGACGAGAGGAGCAGGGAAAGGGGGAGGTGTGGGAGGAGAGGGCTGGGGGAGGTACAAGGGGAGAGGTGCAGGTTAAGGAAGGGTATAGGGGAAGGGGTGCGGCGAAGGAGCGATGGGGGGAGGTTCAAGTGGAGGGGCTGCAAGCGGGATGGGGGGGTGCAAGGGCTGAGAGGGGCAGGCGCCGACAGCTGCTTCCCCAGCCCCCTGCAGGCAGAGCCGAGAGGACAGACACTGACCCCCTAGGTGCCTGAGCCGCGGGGGTCCCCTGGCGGGGCAGTATCCCCTGCTCGGAGTCGGGCTCTGCCTCTCCCCGCCCAGCACGGGGCTGAGGCTGGGGAGGTGCGCAGCGGGCTGGGTCCAGGGGCAGGAGGGGGCAGTTCTCTGGCAGCTCGGGCTGCCCATCCACTCGCCCCGTCAGCGCGAGAGCCAGGATCCGCACCCCCTGCCCAGCCCGGCGGCACCCTGCACAGCCCACTCGGGCCAGGAAATGCTGCGCCGCCCTGGGGAGACTCGGAGCAGAGCAGCAGCGGCAGCAGGACCCCTCCTCCCTCCCTGCATCCCAGGCCCTGCTTCCCTCCTTCCCCAGCTCCTCACACACAGGCTGGACTACAGTTCAGGCTGCTCTGCTGCTGCAGAGCCAGCACATCATCCCCTGGAGCTGAGCACTTCTCGCTGCCGCAGACTGGGCTCAGCTCCGGGGGACGATGCTCTGGCTCTGCGGCGCCGAGAGGGAATCGTCTCTGGGGATGATGCTCCGGCTCTGCGGCGCCGAGAGGGGCTCGGCTCCGGGGAACGATGCTCTGGCTCCGCGGCGGCAAGAGGGGATCGTCTCTGGGGATGATGCTCCGGCTCTGCGGCACCGAGAGGGGCTTGGCTCCGGGGGACGATGCTCTGGCTCCGGGGCGGTGAGAGGGGCTCGGCTCCGGGGGACGATGCTCTGACTCTGCGGCACCAAGAGAGGCTCGGCTCCGGGGGACGATGCTCCAGCTCTGCGGCGACGAGAGGGGCTCGGCTCCGGGGGACGATGCTCTGGCTCCGCGGCGGCGAGAGGGGCTCGGCTCGTGGGACGG
>NC_133771.1:3551075-3556857 GCF_003597395.2 Chelonoidis abingdonii | reverse complement strand
CATGTTTTAGTTATCCCAAATAGCATTACAGCTCCAGAAAATTCAGAGAGAAGGGTTAAACTTCGAAGAATCCAAACCTTTAGGTTATGGAAATACAGTAACATTATTACATGCACAGGCTCCCTACAGAGCTCAGATACAGAGTACCTAGCCAGTAAATTTAGGTAATATTTACAGACCTATCGTATTATCCCCAACCTAATATTACTACGTCCGGTGACACATGGTTAGAAAGGGTAGTTTTTTGGCAAGCAGTTTGCTGCAACTAGTGGGTGTGGAAGTGAATTTTACTGTGTTAACCAGGGTGAATCCTATAGCGAAAGCACAGTTATGTTTGGAGACTTGATCCAGTTCTGAACCGCCTTGAGTCTTTCTGAGGTGTATAGATCCACTCAACTTTGCTTTAGAAAGCCCAGTGTGATACTTTAAGGAGATTGTCAGATGGAATATGCCTGCAGTGCTTGGGCGGCAAAAACCTAGAGTATCCTCGCGCCCAGCTTAGGATTGTAAAAAGCCTGAGGATTTAAACTAGTAAACAAGCTAGTCTCTGTGTTGATGCAAATTACTGCCTGACTGAGGGGAGAAAGACCTTTGCTTAAATGACTATGGGCAAGGACTTCCCCAGCAGCCTATGGATTCTGTTTACACAAACGAGTTCAGACGTTTGACCCTACAGGGCAGAGAGGAAAGGAAGCTTGAACCTTGCAAATAAAAGCCACAGGTTAACCCTAAAATACCCAAACCCAACGGAAGTGGTTAAACTTGAAAAGCCATATTAAGGAAGACCGAGGTCAGAAAAAGCTACAAAGGTTCAAAAGGGATGTTGAACAAGCTGATCTAAAGAATGATTTATCTAACCAAAAGACTGGCATGACAAATGATTCTAAATGTACACTCGTGATAAAAACCTTGAGGTTCATGGCTAATGGTTGTAATCACTTGCTGCTCGAATACTAAAACTGTAAAATGTTAGGAGTGGTACGTAATAGAAACCCCTATGATCATGCTGTTTGTTTCAACAAGAACATACTGTGTGTTAAAGCCTAATAATGTTGAGAACTTTCACAGTTATATGTATAGACCACATTTCTAAAATGTCTCCCACAGCAGAAAAACACTAAAGCCTTGATGCAAAAAGGGGAAAACCGAGGCCTGGTCTACCTAAAAGTTTAAATCGATTTAAACGGGTGGTTAAATCAATTTAAACACTGTACCTCCCACAATTACTAACAAACGTCTTATTATCCGATATAAAGGGCTCTCTTTAAATCGATTTCTGTAAACTCCTCCCGAGAGGGAGTATGCGCTAAAATTGATATAAACATTTCGGATTAGGGTTAGTGTTGGCGCAAATCGACGTTATTGGCCTCCGGGCTGTATCCAGAGTGGCAGCAACTGACCGCTCTGGACAGCAATCTTGAACTCGGATGCAGCGGGCAGGTTAAACGGAAAAGCCCCGCGAATTTTTGAATTAATTTCTGTTTGCCCAGCATGGAGCTTCTGATCAGCATGGGTGGGCGATGCAGTCCCAAATCCAAAAAGAGCTCCGCATGGACCAAACGGGAGATACTGAATTGGATCGCTGTATGGGAGACAAATCTGTTTCTATCACAAGCTCCGTTTACAGAAGATGAAATGCCAAGCATTTGAAAAAAAATCTTCCAGGCTACACAGTGCTGCGTGACCAAGCGTTAACGGGAAGCCAGAGACTCCAAAATTGACGCTAATGGAGGGAGGGGGTTACTGAGGGACTCCAGCTAATCCCACAGTCCACAGCAGTCTCCGAAAAGTATTTGCATTCTTGGCCGAGCTCCCAATGGCCTGTAGGTTTCAATACTTTTCTGGCGTGGTTCAGGGAATAGCTCCTCAGTTTTACTCCCCACCCCCACCACGTGAAAGAAAAGGGAAGAAAATCTTCATTGACTTTCTTTCAATTGTCACCCCTGATGTTCTACTGTGCTGGCTGGTAAGACGCTATGCTGCAGCAGTGAAGTGGCAGTATTTGCTCCTTCCCTCTCCAGATTGGGGCAGATAGTGCAGCAGGACTGGTAACGGTCCTTATGAACCAAAGTGCTCCAAATGCTTGATAATTGCCTCAATAACCTAAACATGTTTGGCCTGAGATTGAGGTCTGGCCCAAGGGGGGTGCCTGAGTAAACAGGAATGATTCCTGGTCACTCCCAGTAAGATGGGACAGAATGGCTGGTAATTGTCTCTCTCATAGCAACTGGGGGCTGAAGCTTCAATCAGCCCCCTCCCTTTCACGTGTAAAGAAAAAGTTCTGTACTGTCTGGCTCTATCATAGCAGTGGGATTGCTGGGCTCCTCTCCCCACACCGCTTAAATGTTCCCTGCCTGGACTATCATAGCACCGGGAGGCTGCCTCCCCCTCATTTTATGTTCACTAAAACTCAGTGTTTCTTATTCCTGCATTCTTTATTACTTCATGACACAAATGGGCAGGACACTGCCACGTAGCCCGGGAAGGGTTGGGAGGAGGGAGCAAATAGGTGGGGTGTTTGGGCAGGGGCACCCCTGTGGGAATACTGGACACAGAGCAGCTGTGCTCTCTATATACATCTGGTCCTCTAAATACTTGCCCTTATTCTAGGCAGGACTGACTCCTATTTTAGAAACCATAAAGGAGGGATTGAACTCAGGGAATTATTCCCAGTTTTGCTTTTTGGCATCCCAGCCACATTTCAGCCAGGGGCAATTCATGATAAGCAGTAGCCAGTTACAGAGGAGAAAGACAACCATCAATCTCATTGCCCGTTACTCCAGCAGGAGACAGTACAGACAACTAGTAACTAATCTCTGCTATCATGCAAAAGCAAAAATGAAGCTGCTGTGTAGCGCTGGAGTATCGGCCTCTGTCCGCCGGCAGTTCCAGTAACAAATATGGTGGGGAACTGTAAAAAAAAACCCAAAAAACTGAAGTGGGCCTCTCATGGTTGCGTGCTATGTCGTCTGCCAGGGCAATCCAGGGAAAGGGCGCGAAAGGATTGTTGCTGTTGTTTTCCCGGAGGAAGGAATGAACTTGACGCACATTTACCCAGAACCCCCGCAACAAATGATTCAAACCCAGAATCCAAGGGGCAGGGGAGACTGCGGGAACTTGTTCTTGTTGAACCAAACAGCATGATCATAGGGGTTTCTATTACGTACCACTCCTAACATTTTTACAGTTTTTAGTATCAGCAGCAAGTTAGTTACAACCATTAGCCATAACCTCAGGTTTATCACGAGTGTACATTTATAATCATTTTTGTCATGCCAAGTCTTTTGTTTAGATAAATCATTCTTTAGATCAGCTTGTTCAACATCCCTTTTGAACCTTTGTAGCTTTTTCTTGACCTCAGGGTCTTCCTTAATATGGGCTTTCAGTTTAACCACTTCCTTGGGGTTTGGGTATTTTAGGGTTAACCTGTGGCTTTTATTTGCAAGGTTCAAGGCTTCCTTTCCTCTCTGCCCTGTAGGGTCAAACTCTGAACTCGTTTGTGTAACAGAATCCATAGGCTGGCTGGGGAGTCCTTGCCCATAGTCATTAGCAAAGGGTCTTTCTCCCCTCAGTCAGTCAGGTAATTTGCATCAACACAGAGACTAGCTTGTTTACTAGTTTTCAAATCCTCAGGCTTTACCAATCCTAAGGCTGGGCGCAGGGATAGCTCTAGGTATTTTGCCGCCCCAAGCACTGCAGGCAGTATTCCATCTGAAATCTCCTTAAAGGTATCCACACTGGGGCTTTCTAAAGCAAAGTGAGTGGATCTATACACCTCAGAAAGACTCAAGCGGTTAGGAACTGGATCAAGTCTCCCAAACAAACTGTTGCTTTCGCTATAGTGATTCACCCTGAGTTAACACAGTAAAATCACTTCCACACCCACTAGTTGCAGCAAACTGCTTGCAAAAACTACCCTTTCTAACCATGTGTCACAGGACGTTTAGTATATTAGGTTTGGGGATAATTACGATAGGTCTGTAAATATTTACCTAAATTACTGCTAGGTACTCTGTATCTGAGCTCTGGAGGGAGCCTGTGCATGTAATAACTGTGTATTTCCATACCTTAACATGTTTGGATTTCTTCGAAGTTTAACCTTCTCTCTGAATTTTCTGGAGCTGTAATGCTATTTGGGGATAACTAAAACATGGCTATAATGTTCTGTTAAGTTGTTACATGGTTTTTAAAAAACAAGGAAATTCCCAGTTTAAAATTTCCTATGTGAAAATTAAACATGAAACCAAAGAGTCTGAGAGTGAATGAGGCTGAATGCCAAACTGTTCTCAGGAAGATGGTGGCCACATATGCTGTCAGCACCACCATCTTCCCTGAGAACTGGTTGGCTTCAGTCCCATTGAGAATAAGAGATGGTGGCCATTTTGAAAGGGGTCAGTTTGCCATGGAACTATCTGTAGGACATCATCATTCTTCAACCCCGGCTGAAGGGGAAAACTTCACTGTGAAGAATGGTAGCAAAAAATGACCATTAATCATTTAAAATAATGACTCAAAAACAAAACTAAAAAACCCCAAACATTCACATGTAATCAATACATTAATGATTTTTAACTATCTGGTCAGTTTGAAAGGTCTGCACTATTCTATTATTAAGATCATTTGGGACAAAATAAATGTGGATGAGACGATGGTGTAGGGAGGAGGGGTTTAGATTTATTAGGAACTGGGGAAACTTTTGGGAAAGGAGGAGCCTATACAGGAGGGATGGGCTCCACTTAAACCCAAATGGAACCAGATTGCTGGCACTTAACAGTTAAAAGGTCATAGAACAGTTTTTAAACTAAAGGCTGGGGAAAGCCGACAGGTGCGGAGGAGCACGTGGTTTGCACAGAGACATCCCTTAGGGGAGAATCTATTAATAGAGAATCTCTATGTCCTAGTGAGGACGAGAGGATGGAAAATGATAAAATCAGGCAGGGTCTGATCAGAAACAATCAAATAAAAAAAGGCCCATTCAATTACATCATGTAATGGCAGACAGCTAAAAGGAGACAAGTTTTTAAAGTGCTTATATACCAATGCTGGGAGTCTAAATAACAAGATGGGTGAACTAGAGTGCCCCGTATTAAATGAGGATATTGATATAATAGGCATCACCGAAACTTGGTGGAATGAGGATAATCAATGGGACACAGTAATACCAGGTTACAAAATATATTGGAAGGACAGAACAGGTCGTGCTGGTGGGGGAGTGGTACTATATGTGAAAGAAACCATAGAATCAAACGAAGTAAAAATCATAAATGAATCAAAATGTACCATAGAATCTCTATGGATAGAAATTCCATGCTCTAATAATAAGAATATAGCAGTGGGGATATATTACCGACCACCTGACCAGGATAGTGATAGTGACTGTGAAATGCTCAGGGAGATTAGAGAGGCTATTAAAATAAAAAACTCAGTAATAATCATGGGGGATTTCAGTTACCCCCATATTGACTGGGCACGTGTTGTGAAGGGTTGGATCACTGAACCTCCCTGGGAGCTGTCACCTGATATGCCAAGACTACCTCTGCTCCTATTTTCCCTGCCAGCTCAGGACCTCAGCACCCTGTCTTGCTGAGCCAGACACTCCCGTCTGCTCCAACAAAGACCCAGGGTCTGAATTACTTGCCCCAAAGCTGCAGGTTTACCTGAAAACAGTTCACAGAAGTGTGTTTGTCTGTAGCACTCAGATGCCCAACTCCCAATGGGGTCTAAACCCAAATAAATTCATTTTACCCTTGTGATGGTGCTGCCCATGGGAGCCAGCTGAGGC